>NW_025767519.1:177500-483147 GCF_003918875.1 Haliotis rubra
TAGTGACCGTGTAGATGGTGTATAGTTCAGAGTCGGTCTCTCCATAATGACCGTGTAGATGGTGTATAGTTCAGAGTTGGTCTCTCCATAATGAACGTGTAGATGGTGTATAGTTCAGAGTTGGTCTCTCCATAATGACCGTGTAGATGGTGTATAGTTCAGAGTTGGTCTCTCCATAATGACCATGTAGATGGTGTATAGTTTAGAGTTGGTCTCTCCATAATGACCATGTAGATGGTGTATAGTTCAGAGTTGGTCTCTCCATAATGACCGTGTAGATGGTGAACAGTTCAGAGTTGGTCTCTCCATAGTGACCGTGTAGATGGTGTATAGTTCAGAGTTGGTCTCTCCATAATGACCGTGTAGGTGGTGAACAGTTCAGAGTTGGTCTCTCCATAATGACCGTGTGTAGGTGACAGTTCGTGTAGTGACCGTGTAGATGGTTAACAGTTCAGAGTTGGTCTCTCCTCAGTGACCGTGTAGATGGTGTATAGTTCAGAGTTGGTCTCTCCATAATGACCGTGTAGATGGTGTACAGTTCAGAGTTGGTCTCTCCATAATGACCGTGTAGATGGTTAACAGTTCAGAGTTAGTCTCTCCATAGTGACCGTGTAGATGGTGAACAGTTCAGAGTTGATCTCTCCATAATGACCGTGTAGATGGTGTACAGTTCAGAGTTGTCCTCACCATAGTGACCGTGTAGATGGTGAACAGTTGAGAGTTGGTCTGTCCATAGTGACGGTGTAGATGGTGAACAGTTGGGAGTTGGTCTCTCCATAGTGACGGTGTAGATGGTGAACAGTTGGGAGTTGGTCTCACCATAGTGACCGTGTAGGTGGTGAACAGTTAAGAGTTGGTCTCACCATATCGACCGTGAAGATGGTGAACAGTTCAGAGTTGGTCACTCTTAGCCTACACCGATGTCACGTGACATGTACTTTACGCTCCCTATATAGCCTACACTCATGTAACATGTGATGTATTTTACGCTCCCTCTATAGCCTACACTCATGTAACATGTCATGTATTTTACACTCCCTCTATAGCCTACACTCATGTAACATGTCATGTATTTTACACTCACTCTATAGCCTACACTCATGTAACATGTCATGTATTTTACACTCCCTCTATAGCCTACACCCATGTAACATGTCATGTATTTTACACTCCCTCTATAGCCTACACTCATGTAACATGTCAGGTATTTTACACTCCCTCTATAGCCTACAACCATGTAACACGTCATGTATTTTACACTCCCTCTATAGCCTACACTCATGTAACATGTCATGTATTATACACTCCCTCTATAGCCTACACCCATGTAACATGTCATGTATTTTACACTCCCTCTATAGCCTACACCCATGTAACATGTCATGTATTTTACACTCCCTCTATAGCCTACACTCATGTAACATGTCATGTATTTTACACTCCCTCTATAGCCTACACCCATGTAACATGTCATGTATTTTACACTCCCTCTATAGCCTACACCCATGTAACATGTCATGTATTTTACACTCCCTCTATAGCCTACACCAATGTAACACGTCATGTATTTTACACTCCCTCTATAGCTTACACCCATGTAACATGTCAGGTATTTTACACTCCCTCTATAGCCTACACCCATGTAACATGTCATGTATTTTACACTCCCTCTATAGCCTACACCCATGTAACATGTCATGTATTTTACACTCCCTCTATAGCCTACACCCATGTAACATGTCAGGTAGTTTACACTCCCTCTATAGCTTACACCCATGTAACATGTCATGTATTTTACACTCCCTCTATAGCCTACACCCATGTAACCTGTCATGTATTTTACGCTCCCTCTATAGCCTACACCCATGTAACATGTCATGTATTTTACACTCCCTCTATAGCTTACACCCATGTAACATGTCATGTATTTTACACTCCCACTGCTGCGTAAACTCACTGTTGTAACATGTTATCACTTTACAGAATATTGATGCTGACAACTCTACAATCACCATGAGATAGATTGTCAGTGAGCTATCACGAACAGATGCTTGGGAGCCTATTTGATTGTCTTCGAGTTGCGTCTCAGAACACAATAATTATATGTTTGACATTTGAAGATGAGACTGAGTATATATGAGTTACCTTGCTGTGTGGAGGCGATGTTGGACGCCGCCGTGGAGAGGACAGTACATCACTTCTCGTCTCCAGCAAGAGATCGGAGACCTGCAAGATATGTTGAAATACGTGCAGTAGAAATGAAATGCCTGAAGACGTCTCATGATGGCTTTGTTTTAGGATCTGCTGTCTACTAATCGATGAAGGGATTAAAGTTTAAGGTAGAAAATATAGCGTGTGTCGTTACAGAAAAGAAGAACAAACTATTCGTTACGTCAGTGCGACTTGACGGAGTGGTTTGAGTTTGATGCCGCTTTTAACTTTGTATATGTGACATAACTAGCTGTCCCTTTATTGTGGGATGTAAACATGATGGCGCAAGTCGCCATTTACTCTTTGGTGAAGCTAACGAGTACAACAAACACTATGACCATAGATGGCATTGGATTCGAACTCTCTGATAGATGCTTTCATGAGTTAACTGTCGTGATTTCCTAACGTAGCTAGGATAATGTAAACCATCATATCAAGTATGTATAAATGATTAATTGATATCTGGAGAGGTATATCTTTCTTTGTTCATGCTAACAAAGTCTTGCTCGATTGTGAAACATAACGCCAAGCATCAGGATCCAAAGAGTGACAACCTATATTTACAGTGTAGTATTTCATTACGTATATTTCACAAGGCCAGTATTTGACATCACTATATGATAAATTGAAATCCGATTAATTTAGATATGGTTAAGTCGCATTAAGTCCTGAGGGGTTAATGTCCTTAAGCCTATTATTATTATTATTATTATTATTATTATTGTGTTTTACAGATTAAAGATAGTATGCAGCAGAGAGGGTTCGGGTGATCCTTGCACAGTCAGGCTGGTAAGGCTCATCATCAGCTCAGGGCCCTCGCCCCCTCTACACGCAGCCCAGACAGCGAATGGGACTTCTCCCAGGAAACGCTGCCAAGTCGAACCCACCAAGAACTTTCCGGAGAATATGAAGGCTCCCCAACACTGCAGCCTTCTGCATTACCCAGAGTGTCAGAAGGGCTGTACTCCCGGTGGAGAACCCGGGCACTCTCCTGATCTGCGCCAAGAGATCAGGAGGTACCAAACCAAGGGCACCGAGAACAATGGGGAGCCTGACGACAGTGTACTTTGGATGCAAGCGAGACATTTCAAAGGGGAGGTCCGCATACTTAGTATGCTTTTCCTGAATCTTGCCAATCACATTTGTGTCTAAAGGAACAGAAAATTCAATGATATATATAAAGTCATTGGTTTTATCAAAAAGGACAAGATCAGGTTTGTTGGCTGGAATTCTTCTGAAGCTGTATATGGGTCTATTCCAGAGAAGTTTGAAAGCATCATTTTCCATGACGCCCTGGACATGTTCAGGGTCGTACCATGGATGCACCACGGAGTCAAAGCCACAGGCATGTCGGAGACGGTAGTAAAAGCAACGAGCCATGCCATTATGTCGTTTAAGATATGCTGTTTGTGCCAAGGAAGGGCATCCACTGACAAGGTGTTGGACAGTCTCTGTGAATTCATTGCAAAGTCGACATTTCATGTTAATATTCTCTTTAAGAATCACATTTAGGCGATTGCGAGTGGGAAGTGACTGGTCCTGAGCAGCAAAAAGGAAGCCCTCAGTTTCACATTTGAGACCAGCTGACTTCATTCAGGTGAAGGAGTTGGTGGGATTGCTATTCTGTTCCACACACTGCATGTACACACGATGCAATGGCTTCTCAGAAAGCTTCTCCACAAAGACCGACTCCGGGCAGACTTGGTGAAGGACCGTCCAGCAGTACATCGTCATCAGCAAAGTCAACCTCAAATTTCAGACTCTGTCCAACAACCTTGGCACGCTTAAAATAACTGTGGAATTCCTTGCTTTCATCATGAGTCTTCACATGCATCACCAGAGGGTCATCCTGTAAATAAATATGTGCAAAAGTACACAATAAAATTATATTATGAAGAGCCTCCACATTAATCAAACCCCGACTTCCAGAATTGATTGGCATATATAAACGGTTAAGAGAAGAACGAGGGTGTTGGGCTCTGTTATCAGACATTATCCTTCTGGTCAGGCGGTCAAGACTCTGGATGTCTTGTTTTGTCCATCAACTACTCCAAAGCAACAGGAGAGGACTGGCACAGCAAAAGTATTGATGACTTTCACCTTGTTTCGAGCATATATCTCTGAGCTCCAGATTTTCTTTAAGCGAGATTTGTACCCGGCCCGAAGTTTGTCTTGAATCTGGGCATTCTGGAGCTTGTCTCGAACTTGCATTCCAAGATAGGTGTAGGCCTGATCTTCCACAACATACTCAATAACACCTCCCCCCCCTGTAACTTGACCGATCCACCATTAACTACCTTGCCACGTTTCAAATGAATAGTATAACATTTGTCTAGTCCAAATGTCAAGCCAATATCATTAGAAAAGGACTCGGCAATGAGAACCTGCTTTTTCAAATTGGTATCTCCTTTGGCAAGGAGCTCGATGTCATCCATGTAAAGGAGATGAGTAAGTGGTGTTGGGGATCTGTGCTGAGGAGGTCCGGGATGGTAACCCTCCTCTTTATTGAGAAGAAAGCTCAAAGGCTTTAGAGACAAACAAAAAAAGCAAAGGACTAAAGGAGTCACCCTGGAAAATTCCCCCCTCTGATTGGAATAGATTCCGAAGTTTGCACCTGCCCTTGCGAGTACATCTCAAGTTGAGTCGACCAGCAAGTTATTAAAGACTTGAGTAAATTATTTAGTCGCTCCGGGAGGTCAATACAATGAAGAGACTTCAGAATCCATTCATGAGGGACCGAGTCGTATGCTTTCTTGTAGTCAATCCAGCACATGGAGAGGTTTCGGTGTTATTATTATTATTATTATTTTGGTAAAACGATGAACTGTCATTGACTCCAGTGGAGGTATTTAAACAATACATTTTAACAAAGGGTACCCGAGTACAATTGCAAAGATACACTGTATTTGAATCTGCATTATGCAATGACAATTGGACAAAACCTAACCTCTACACTATAACCTTGCAAACTCCAATACTACATTTACAAAATTGGAACTTGTCGGATATCTGAATCATTTCACAGTAAAAAAGCAACAACCTCCACCGACACCCCAAAAAAAAAAAAAAAAAAAATAAATAAATAAAAAACAAAAAAGAAGAAAACCAAACAAAAAAAACAAAGCAAACCTAAAACAATCCCCCAAAACAGCAATAAACCCCAAACAAACAAACAAACAACAACAACCAAATAAATTACCAAAATATACAAAAACAACACCAGCAACCCTCTATTGTAAAATGCATTAGATTATTCATGTATTCTACTCAGTCAAAACTACTTCATACCCCTTAGGTGGGATCAGTTTGGTGTCTTGGATCAGTCAGACTGTGGTAGGGGGATCATTCTGGGGTCTTACTGTGGTGGATGGGGTAATTCTGGGATCTGACTGTGGTAGATGGGAACAATCTGGTGTCTTACTGTAGTAGATGGGATCATTCTGGGGTCTTACTGTGGTAGATGGGATCATTCTGGGATCTGACTGTGGTAGATGGGAACAATCTGGTGTCTTACTGTAGTAGATGGGATCATTCTGGGATCTGACTGTGGTAGATGGGATCATTCTTGGGTCTGACTGTGGTAGATGGGATAATTCTTGGGTCTGATTGTGGTAGATGGGATCATTCTGGTATCTTTCTGTGGTAGGTGGGATCATTCTTGGGTCTGACTGTGGTAGATGGGATAATTCTTGGGTCTGATTGTGGTAGATGGGATCATTCTGGTATCTTTCTGTGGTAGGTGGGATCATTCCGGGTCTGACTGTGGTTAATGGGATTATTCTGGGGTGTGACTGTTGTACATGGGGCCATCCTGGGGTGTGACTGTGGTAGATGGGATCATTCTGGGGTGTGACTGTTGTAGATGGAATCATTCTGGGATCTGACTGTGGTAGATGGGATCATTCTGGGATCTGACTGTGGTAAATGGGATTATTCTGGTGTCTGACTGTTGTAGATGGGGTCATTCTGGTGTCTGACTGTGGTAGGTGGGATCATTCTTGGGTATGACTGTGGTAGGGGGATCATTTTGGTGTCTGACTGTGGTAGATGGGATCATTGTGGGATCTGACTGTGGTAGATGGGATAATTCTGGGGTCTTACTGTTGTAGATGGGATCATTCTTGGGTGTGACTTTGGTTAATGGGGTTATTCAAGGGGGGGGTGACTGTTGTACATGGGGCCATTCTGGGGTGTGACTGAGGTAGATGGGGTCATTCTGGTGTCTGACTGTGGTAGATGGGATCATTCTGGTGTCTTACTGTGGTAGATGGGATCATTCTGGTGTCTTACTGTTGTAAACGGGGTCATTCTGGTGTCTGACTGTGGTAGGGGGATCATTCAGGTATTTGACTGTGGTAGATGGGATCAATCTGGGGCCTGACTGACAGGGGGATCATTTTAGTGTATGACTATGGTTGTTATCACCATGACAGCTGAGATGGGAAAGGGTTTCATTAACATTTAATACGAATCATATTGTTCAACAGTGACTGTTCAACGCGGATTATTCAATACTGATTGTTCATCACTGATTGGTCAACACTGACTGCTAAATTCTTTCTAAATAAGCATAGTTATTTGTACTGATATCTCCATGTCCAATGTTGTCTGACATATCACCAGCTGTTAAATTTGATGAATAAAACGCTCACTAACTACTTTAGGTTGTTTTCCAAGAAATTCACTCCGTGTTTGAGAGACACTTCCTGATATTTTCTGAACTATCTACTTGTGTTTACTGACAACCTTGCTATGTTTATTGAGATATTTCGTAATGTTTACTCAGATCTGCCCTAATCTTTAACTGTTTACCAACTCGTGTTTTTCTGCTGTCAGTATTGATTCGCTGCAATAATCTTACAAACATATTGACCTATGTTCACTTCAATATTTATTTATGCGGAGATATTTACGGTGACATCCTGTCATATTTGTGAACTGTTTCCTGGTGATCGTGGATGTAGTGATCGGGGTCTACTGGGACATTGCTGACGAAGACGTTGAAGGAGATGCTGGAGATTAGCATGGGTATTGTGTCAAGCAGCAATCTAATATGCTTGTCTTACTGGTGGAGACTGGTTTTTGGACGCTTTGGCGTTAGTTTTCATATCATGTGTCCCTGCATAACGCCACAGTACACCACTGTACACCACTGTACGCCACGACTAATATATATCTGTGGGTTGTACGTCAGAAGGGGGATACTGATGGAACTACTGACTACAGGAGGTATCAGTCCTGCCAACACCAATACCAGTCTCCTATCATGTCTACCGCATGAATACGGGGTCTAAACGCGAGGAAAATAGACTAGATATCGATCTCATTCTCCAGTTCCCCTCTCAGAGGCAAGGCCGACGTATTTACACTGGTTGGGGGAGGTCACCCATCGGGGGAGAGAGGGGAGCACGGCTAGGGGAGGGGCTCCATCATCATGTGCTCTCCCCGTCTGCCCTGTTCCCCACGTCTCATCTTCATCCCATGCTTCTCCAGCAGCGACTGTTCACGTCCACAACCACTCGATGTGCCCAAGTTGTTATTTTTAAAGTCGCTGGTTAGCTGGCTTATGGTACAAACAGGACCTGCATTACCAAGAGCTGAGCAATTAGGCCAAGCGGCATCGGGGACGGCAGGGGCTTCATCAACATCCTTCGCCCGCGTCCTGGACGTCAGCTGACCAGGTCAACATTGCCAGCATTGATTCCATAACTCATTCAACTCTACTTTGTTTACAGAGCAGAACACAAGTTGGACGAATAAACATGGTATCACATAAAAGAAATCAGGATGAATAACGTTGAATATGACAAATGTGTTTGTGGTTGAAGGTCATGACTTTTCTTATGTAGAAATGATTGCAGAAGTAAATATAAAGTGAATATCGGTGATAATTATCTGTGTACCCTCAGCGCTGTATACAGCTATGACCTCAACACGGTTCAGTTAGTTGTAACAGTTCGGGATGAAAAGACGGAAGATGAAATGTTTTTTCTTCTAATAATTTTGGATGGGCGGATCGTGGGATGGGGTAGGGAATAAATTCATTGTCCTGATAGTGTAATTTAATGGAATATTAATTGGCATTTAGAATCTGTGGTTTAAATCTAATTGTTTTCAGTTCATTGAAAGCATAATGGAATGTAGACCTGGAGTAGCCGCCATGTTTGATGCTGTCTAACAAACAGAAATGGTTATCTGGTATTTAGATACTGATGTAGTTCATTCGGCTTTAATTCAGTTTGAACGTAAGTCGGAAGTGCTTCGGACGTTTTCAGACGTTTTAATAACTTTTATAATTTTGGGGCAAAATCCATCGTATTATGTATTCGTTGTATACTTTGTCAAATAGGTTAGTACAAGTTTGATCTTATGTAATGGTTTTATAAATAGTGTATTTTAACACTCTAATTAATACCCATTTTGCGAGATGTCCAAACAAACATACACAACTCTCCGAACCGAAGACAGTGCAAAGTGAGTCAGATACCCTTGTATTTGACTGAAGGCACAATGTACGGAACGTATCACACAGGTCAGCGACAGCAAGAGAAACTTATGACGTACAATCGATTCCTGTAGATTGCACTCTAGATTTCTGTAGCCTGCAGTAATGGCAGTCGATGGAGTTATGTATTATTCACACTCTTTGCCGTATTATGATGCTGAATACATTAAAGCTATTTCCCTTACGACAAGTGCTGAAATGGATGAGATAATGATGTCCGCACAACTAGTGTCACTTTTATCTTTTATCTACGCGGATATTTGCCCAGATGCTAAGCCGGAAGCCTCTGATTGGCCAGTGAAGCCAGATGTCTGGACAAACAAAAATCCTGTCTTTCTATTGGTCGACAAGCTAAGTCCATAATGGTCATCTAACAAGTCCGAATCATCGCTCGTATTGATTGGTAGGACGTCCTTATTTACAGGCACAACAGACATAAGCACTCGTTGTATTGCAGCCTTCTTTCTAGATTATAGTGGAGATATTATTATTCAATATATTATTTATCTGCTCAATTGGTTTACTCGCCAAGCTTATTGACAGTGTAAGCCAAGATAGATCCTTCTCACTTAGTTCTTCGTCAAGGCAAATATACCCACCGTTGATCAAATACCTAAATAAGATTAGCATGCAGCTGGGGTGATGTGTAGCAAATCAGAAGCGGTTTGGCGTGGCTTCCATACACAGCTCCACGCACTGTCGACTTACTGTTCTCCTTCAATGCCCAGGCTTAATCATGCAAGTTTGGAAAATCGGGACAATTGGAGCGTGAATTGTCAGCTTTGGAAATAAGTCGTGATGGACGAGCTAGGTGGAAAGGAAGATGGATATATAATTGTTATCGTGAATTAATGTGGCTTTAGATACGAGGAATTCTACGAAAGAAAGTTCTTCGGTTAAGCACCATTTTAACCATTATGTAAGTTCTATACAATGTTCTTTCACATGTCCGTTCAAAGAACTCCCTTCAGATCATTCCTCTAGCTGTGAATAGCTACAAAATGGCTGATCTGACGTAAGGCAGTGCTCGTTCAATCACCACGTTCCATACACTCTTGTGAGATATTTTAAGCTGGAACAAAATGCATAAATGTAGGAAAATAGTCGCAGTGCACAACTTATTGGAAAACAATTATTTACACTTTTGGAAATAAACCGAAGATATATTGATTTTTTTCTTTACCTTTTCACTCACCCACTCTAGAACTACCTTTTCACCCACTCACCCACCCACTCACTCTTCCACTAGAACTCACCCCCTCTAGAAGCCCGCCTACCTTATCATGATTCACCCACCCACTCACTCACTCCACTACACTCCCGCCACTCTAGAGCCCGCCTCACCCACCCACTCACTCATTCACCCACTCACTCATCCACTCTAGAAGCCCGCCTACCATACCATCATTCACTCACACACTCACCCACCCACTCTAGAAGCCCGCCTGTCCAATTCACTCACTCACCCCACTCAATCGTCCCACCCACTCTAGAAGCCCGCCTATCTTATCATCACTCACCCACCCACTCACTCACCCACTCTAGAAGCCCGCCTGTCCAATTCATCACACCCAGTCACTCACTCACCACTCCTAGAAGCCCGCCTATCTTATCTACTCACTCACACACTCACCGACCCACTCTAGAAGCCCGCCTGTCCAATCATCACTCACTCACTCACCCACCCACTCCACTCTAGAAGCCCGCCTGTCCAATCATCACTCACCCAGTCACTCACCCACCCACTCTAGAAGCCCGCCTATCTTATCATCACTCACTCACACACTCACCCACCCACTCTAGAAGCCCGCCTGTCCAATCATCACTCACTCACACACTCACCCACCCACTCTAGAAGCCCGCCTGTCCAATCATCACTCACTCACACACTCACCCACCCACTCTAGAAGCCCGCCTATCTTATCATCACTCACACACACACTCACTCACACGCTCTAGAAGCCCGCCTATCTTATCATCATTCACACACTCACTCACACTCTCTAGAAGCCCGCCTATCTTATCATCACTCACTCACACACTCACTCACACACTCTAGAAGACCGCCTACCTTATCATCATTCAATCACACACTCACTCACCCGCTGTAGAAGCCTACCTGCAATATCATTATTTATTCACCCACTCAAGAGGCCTGCCTGTCCAATCATCATTCACTCAGACACTCCCGCAATCATTTAGGTCATGCATGTACAGTCATGTAAGGTGCTCTCCACATGCAATAATTCAAAAAGCGTATCCCGGACGATACCCATTGTGTGTGGAGCCTCAATCAGTGTAAACGTATAAACGTAAATAACAGTCATCTTGTCAGTCGTAATAAATGTGAAGATATCTTGAAATTGTCCCTCAACAGTTCCTCGTCTCTGTGGTCCAGTGGATCGAGCGTCTTTAGGAGAGTGTAAGATCGCCTGTTCGATTCCCTGGCCGCTTCATAGAAAAATACGTTAAAAGATGATAAAAACAACGTTTCGGAATCAAGCTGTTTTTGAGTAAGGCATCCTCTTCATAACCCTGAACGCGACGCTAAACGCTATATGACCTCGTGTCACCTCACCTGACCTCAAACAGATGGCGCAGATGCAAGTCCGGATGTGACACAACATTTCTCTTCCTGAAAAGCAACACCGTTGATTAGGTGTCTTTGTCAGTGTCCATTAACTACAGCGGCTGTAGGAACCAACACGCAGCCAATAAGGGTTGTTGTAATATGATTCTACTCTCTCATGCTACGCCCAATTGCCTTCATTTATGTGTAGACACCATGTACTGTACTGTGCCCGTCGTCTACGATGCAGGATATGACGGCAAGGACAACGACCCAACGCAAGCAATTAAAATCACGCGCGTTGTAATATTTGGCGTCTCCGACAGATAAAAAGTCAAGGTGTCCAAGACAAAATGATGAAGGATTTGAAATGCAGGCGTTTAAGCTGATCTTTGTAATACTAAGGATGAGGCTGTTCCATGTTCCTCCCCAGTACCTCAGAACCTCCTCATCCGACAGACCCCGAGTCGTGCTTACGACAACGCCGACAAGAGCCAGACTTAGCCACGAGACGACTCTCATCTACAAATGTACATTAGCTAATAGGACCGCTCAAACCAGATAAACTCCTATACAAGAAAGCAAAACCAACATTAGACCCGCATTTGTATACATGAACCGAGAGGGCAGCGATAATAAGCAATTTGCACTGAACCGTACATACCAGGTTTACTGACAGCAAGGTCGCCATTACAGAGAACATGGAGGTGAACTGTGTAGGGTATTGCGACCACTTGTTTACTGGCGTTAGAATAATTGATATGGGGGACATTGATGTAGATTTAATGCGTCTAGGTACTACTGGTACACAATGAATAATAAGTCCCAGGATCACAATCTATACCTTCTGTTTATGTTAACGGAAGTGCCTTATATGGCTGTCAGTCGGGTCGTTCTTTCTTCTAAGGCGCGATCGAATTCACAAATCCTTGAAAAGGTCAATTTCAAAGGTTGCCCGTGGTCTCCTAGTCGAGTGGTAGTATTGCCAGGGAAATGTTTATGTATGCTATGGGTGGTGTTTTCGGGGTCTGCTTGTAGTAAATATGTCTATGCTGGGATCCCGTATATTTTCCTGAAGACGGCTCGTTTAGAAGGGTCACCTATCTACGTCCAATTTTATAGCATTCCTAAGGTGATGGTCACGTACATGTGCCGTTTTAACTTATTAGTTGCAATGTACGTGTTCGTTCACAGTTTTCTGATCGATGCCACCATCATTTCGTTAGTTCATAGAGGTTTCTAATAAGCGCCACAATCATCTTGTCAGCTAAAAAATTCTTTAAGAAGTGCCACTATAATCTTTATTGTTCAAGACTTCTTCAAAACGCTCCACTATCATCGTGTTCGTTCTGCAATTCTTGAAAAGTGCCTCTATCATATTTGTTAATTCAAGAGTTCTTTAATAAGTCCCAGTATCATGTTGTTCCTTTACTGATAAGTCCTCCAATGAGGACCACTATCATCAAGAGTTCAAGAGTTCTTCAATTAATGCTACTATTATCTTGTTCGTCCAAGGGTTCTTCATTAAGTGCCAATAATATTTTGTTCCTTCACTGAGTTCTCTAAGTGATGCTATTATCTTGTCCGTTCACTAATACATCCTCGAATAAGTGCCATTACCATTATGTTCTTTCACATAGTTCTGTAATAAATGGAAAGGTTCCTGATATATACAACTGTCTCCCATCATATATACTAGTATGATTGGTTCATGTAGAAGGGTCTCCTCGCTATAGAAGGGTCTCCTCGCTATGATGGTTTGGTTGTTGTAGGTATTATGGTCTCCGATCTATTTTGGGGCTATTGGTTTGTGTATAAGGTTCTACCATTAATGGAGGCGGTGGGGTGGGGCTTTTCACGCCGAAGACCCGGGTTCGATTCCCCACATGCATACAATATGTGAAGCCCATTTCTGGTGTCCCCCGCCGTGATATTGCTGGGAAATTGCTAAAGCGGCATAAAACTAAACTCACTCACTCTCTCATTTCGGGTGGTGTGATTGGTTCGTGTATAAGTGTCTCACATTAATGCTAGAGTGATCGATTTGCGTATAAGAGTCCCTTATCTATGTTCGTATGTAAGGATATATTCGCTAGGGTCTGCCATCTATGCTGGTGTGATATATTCTTTGTATCTGCCAAGGGTCTGCCATCTATGCTGGTGTGATATATTCTTGTATAAGGGTCTGCCATCTATGCTGGTGTGATATATTCTTGTATAAGGGTCTGCCATCTATGCTGGTGTGATATATTCTTGTATAAGGGTCTGCCATCTATGCTGGTGTGATATATTCTTGTATAAGGGTCTGCCATCTATGCTGGTGTGATATATTCTTGTATAAGGGTCTGCCATCTATGCTGGTGTGATATATTCTTGTATAAGGGTCTGCCATCTATGCATCTTGTATATGTCTGCCATCTATGCTGTCGTGATATATTCTTGTATAAGGGTCTGCCATCTATGCTATGCTGGTGTGTATATATTCTTGTATAAGGGTCTGCCATCTATGCTGGTGTGATATATTCTTGTATAAGGGTCTGCCATCTATGCTGTGATATATTCTGTGATATATTCTTGTATAAGGGTCTGCCATCTATGCTGGTGTGATATATTCTTGTATAAGGGTCTGCCATCTATGCTGGTGTGATATATTCTTGTATATAAGGGTCTGCCATCTATGCTGGTGTGATATATTCTTGTATAAGGGTCTGCCATCTATGCTGCCATCTATGTGGTGTGATATATTCTTGTATAAGGTCTGCCATCTATGCTGTCTGTGCTGGTGTGATATATTCTTGTATAAGGGTCTGCCATCTATGCTGGTGTGATATATTCTTGTATAAGGGTCTGCCATCTATGCTGGTGTGATATATTCTTGTATAAGGTCTGCCATCTATGCTGGTGTGATATATTCTTGTATAAGGGTCTGATATATTCTTGTATGCTGGTGTGATATATTCTTGTATGTGTGGTATAAGGGTCTCATCTATGCTGGTGTGATATATTCTTGTATAAGGGTCTGCCATCTATGCTGGTGTGATATATTCTTGTATATTCTTGTATATTCTTGTATAAGGGTCTGCCATCTATGCTGTCGCCATCTATGCTGGTGTGATATATTCTTGTATAAGGGTCTGCCATCTATGCTGGTGTGATATATTCTTGTATAAGGGTCTGCCATCTATGCTGGTGTGATATATTCTTGTATAAGGGTCTGCCATCTTGCTGGTGTGATATATTCTTGTATAAGGGTCTGCCATCTATCTATGCTGGTGTGCTGGTGTGATATATTCTTGTATAAGGGTCTGCCATCTATGCTGTGTGATATATTCTTGTATAAGGGTCTGATATATTATTCTTGTATAAGGGTCTGCCATCTATGCTGTGTGATATATTCTTGTATAAGGGGGTCTAAGGGTCTGCCATCTATGCTGGTGTGATATATTCTTGTATAAGGGTCTGCCATCTATGCTGGTGTGATATATTCTTGTATAAGGGTCTGCCATCTATGCCATATGCTGGTGTGATATATTCTTGTATAAGGGTCTGCCATGCTGGTGTGATATATTCTTGTATAAGGGTCTGCCATCTATGCTGGGTGTATATATTATGCTGGTGTGATATATTCTTGTATAAGGGTCTGCCATCTATGCTGGTGTGATATATTCTTGTATAAGGGTCTGCCATCTATGCTGTCGTGATATATTCTTGTATAAGGGTCTGCCATCTATGCTGGTGTGATATATTCTTGTATAAGGGTCTGCCATCTATGCTGGTGTGATATATTCTTGTATAAGGGTCTCTGCCATTCTTGTATATAAGGGCTGTCTGCCATCTATGCTGGTGTGATATATTCTTGTATAAGGGTCTGCCATCTATGCTGGTGTGATATATTCTTGTATAAGGGTCTGCCATCTATGCTGGTGTGATATATTCTTGTATAAGGGGCCATCTATGCTGGTGTGATATATTCTTGTATAAGGGTCTGCCATCTATGCTGTGTGATATATTCTTGTATAAGGGTCTGCCATCTATGCTGGTGTGATATATTCTTGTATAAGGGTCTGCCATCTATGCTGGTGATATATTCTTGTATAGGGTCTGCCATCTATGCTTGATATATTCTTGTATAAGGGTCTGCCATCTATGCTGGTGTGATATATTCTTGTATAAGGGTCTGCCATCTATGCTGGTGTGATATATTCTTGTATAAGGGTCTGCCATCTATGCTGGTGTGATATATTCTATGCTGCCATCTATGTGTGATATATTCTTGTATAAGGGTCTGCCATCTATGCTGGTGTGATATATTCTTGTATAAGGGTCTGCCATCTATGCTGGTGTGATATATTCTTGTATAAGGGTCTGCCATCTATGCTGGTGTGATATATTCTTGTATAAGGGTCTGCCATCTATGCTGGTGTGATATATTCTTGTATAAGGGTCTGCCATCTATGCTGGTGTGATATATTCTTGTATAAGGGTCTGACATTTATGCTGGTGTAATTGGTTTGTGTATTCGTGTGTTGATTGGTTCGGGAATAAGGATTCCCTGTCTATTCTGATGTGATTCGTTCCTTTATAAGGGTCTCCTATCCTTTTGATGTGCACTGTAGAGGGTCTCCGCTCTATGCTGCTGTGATGTGTTCGTGTATAAGGGTTTGGAGTCAATGGTTTGTGTATAAGGATATCCCATATTTTCTGGTTTGGTTCGTATGTCCGGGTTTCCTATCAATACTGGTGTGATTTGTTCGCCAGTAATTGGATTCGGCGCGAGGTATACAGGCGCCATACACATGTCCTGAATCTGAAAAGGGTGAGCTAGATCCTTCCTAGTCCGTGTCCTGTTGGTATCTGTCAACACGCGACTCTTTCATTTCCCTCTGCACTCGCCCGCGGCTGTGTCGTCGCTCCAGTCCAAGAACCAAACATCGTAAGTCAATTATCAACACTGAAACATCTTCCAAAATGAATACCTTGAGTCGTGTGTGTTTTCACAGCAAAGCTCTGAAACAGGGATGTTATACGGATGTTCTGTGACTTCCGACAACAGTGTCAAACCTCTTGACACAGGGAGGAACTGGGTTGGGCATGCGCACTTTCAGCTTCCTTTGACTGAACCTGGTAGTCCGGACTCAGTCAACATGGCCACAAGGCTCGATGGCGACTCGGCCCTTCCTTCCTGAAGCCGCTCGCATAACGATGTGTGTCAGTTTCTCCCATTGGGTAGCCAGTCACACCGCGACCAGGGACTACAAATCTGTCCTTTCTAAGCAGCAGGGAAATATATGAAGCAATCATGAAATCATATGGCTTAGTTTAAATTAAGTATCCCCTTCAGTCTGGTTGACCGTGAGATGGGTTATCGCCACCGAAGACGCCAGTATGTATTGAGTCATTTAGAATTCTTCGCTTGACATTGATCTTATGGGGCAACGCTTAACGCGGTGTCAAGCCGGCACAAATTTGGTGGCAGCAAATCAAGCCGGCAGTAATAAAAACTAACCTTATCTATGCGGAGGACGGCCGGGATCGCCGGTCACAGCTAACTGTCTAAATTAAATCTTTGCGATCACGATCTAGTCCTTCCCAAACCTTCATCGGAATAAGACGTTATGACGGATTAACAGCGAGACAACGGAGGGGCCAGTCTCTAATGACAGTGTGTGGAGACCGCAAGATGGCTGTTCTCCTTATAATATCATTGATTGAATAGCCAAGATGTGGAAATATGGCTGAGCAGTTATAGAAAATATAATAGCCACCTAGATCTTTGAAATATAATAGCCTCTAGCTGTTGAAAAAATAATAGCCACTTAATGTAGGAAATAATGGCCACCTTGATATTACAAAACAATATGCATAGCTGTGGAAAAAAATCGAAAAGTGACTACTTGTAGGAAAATAGTAACCACTGGATGTATGAAAGTAATAGTGTCTTGATGTAGGAAGATATCTCTGGTACCGTAATAGCCACATGTTGAAGAAAAACAATAGACCTTGGGTGTAGGAAAAATAATAGCCACTGGCTGCACGAAAGTTGCAGCCATTGGATGTATAAAAACTGGTGAGACTCTGGTAAAAGAATTTACGTGCGGAATAGATGAAGTGTAGCTAAAAAACCGTGGTTTAGAGATGCTTTACAGCTATTTAATATAGAATATTGAATAAAACTATTTGATGAAAAACAGCTTTTGGGAAGATAGTATAACAACAACATGTGGACATATATCTGGATTAGGGCATTTAGTCGCTGGCTTTGATGTTCCACAAAGTTATAAATAGTTAGAGACATTAGACATACTCTCTGGCTGAGATGTCACTCATAGGTATATATAGTCCCTGGCATTATCCGTGGTTGAGATGTCCTACAATGTTATAAATAGTCTCAGGCA
This sequence comes from Haliotis rubra, assembly GCF_003918875.1. Lineage (NCBI taxonomy): Eukaryota > Metazoa > Mollusca > Gastropoda > Lepetellida > Haliotidae > Haliotis > Haliotis rubra. Next base: position 195,181 of record NW_025767519.1, read on the forward strand.
TTATACCTACTCTCTGACTGAGATGTCATAGGTATATATAGCCCCTGACATTACCCGTGGTTGAGATGTCCCACAATGATATAAATAGCCTCAGGCATTAGACATACTCTCTGGCTGAGATGCCATAGGTATATATAGTCCCTGGCATTACCTGTGGTTGAGATGTTCCACAATGTTATAAACAGACTCAGACATTATACCTACTCTCTGGCTGAGATGTCACTCATAGGTATATATTGTCCCTGGCATTACCCGTGGTTGAGATGTCCCACATTGTTATAAATAGCCTCAGGCATTATACATACTCTCTGACTGAGATGCCATAGGTATATATAGTCCCTGGCATTACCCGTGGTTGATGATGTAGCCTCAGGCATTATACCTACTGAATGTAGGCATATATAGCCCCTGAATAGTTTCAGATGCATTATAGTCTCAGGCATTATACTACTCTGACTGAGATGTCATAGGCATATATAGCCCCTGACATTACCCGTGGTTGAGATGTTCCACAATGTTATAAATAGTCTCAGGCATTATACATACTCTCTGACTGAGATGTCATAGGTATATATAGTCCCTGGCATTACCCGTGGTTGAGATGTCCCACAATGTTATAAATAGCCTCAGGCATTATACCTACTCTCTGGCTGAGATGTCACTCATAGGTATATATAGTCCCTGGCATTACATGTGGTTGAGATGTCCCACAATGTTATAAATAGCCTCAGGCATTATACCTACTCTCTGGCTGAGATGTCATAGGTATATATAGTCCCTGGCATTACATGTGGTTGAGATGTTCCACAATGTTATAAATAGTTTCAGGCATTATACCTACTCTCTGGCTGAGATGTCATAGGTATATATAGTCCCTGGCATTACATGTGGTTGAGATGTTCCACAATGTTATAAATAGTTTCAGGCATTATACCTACTCTCTGGCTGAGATGTCATAGGCATATGTAGTCCCTGGCATTACATGCGGTTGAGATGTTCCAAGATTTTATAAATAGTCTCAGGCATTATATACTATCCCAAAAAAGAAACGCATAGGCGTTTTGTATTTTTAAAAATCTATTAATTACCAATTGTGTTCAAACACTCGTCAAACTATGTAACAAAAGTGTTGATAACGTGGTTTTACACAATTGCACAAGAGAAAAATCGACTTGTTGATTTTGATGAGATTTCTTTTTACAAGAATTAAAAAGGCATCGTCACAACGCCACATAAACCACTTTCCATTTGAAATTGTGCAGCAAAGAGCATGCACTGTCTGGCTATAAAAATCCAGATAATATCGGAAATCGGCATTCGGTTTGAAGGAGTGTCAAGGTCAAATCACTACGCCACGTCTTGACGCTGCGACACACAACATCGCCATTGAAAGGATGCACGATGGATATTACCAATTTTCTACTGCCAGGCGTCTGAATGTTAGTCTGAGCACGATATCACTGCTTGCACCTCGTTACAACCAACAGGTATAACAAATAACCGTCCCCATACAGGCAGACCTCAAGTTGCCACTGCAGCCCAAGATCGGTACATCCGGGTACTACATTTGCGTGATCGTACTGCCATGGGTGAGAGCACAGCAGCCAGGGTGCCTGGACTTCGGAGGATATCCGGTCAAACTGTACGGAGCAGATTGAGAGAGATTGGACTGAGAGCCAGGAGACCCGACGTCGGGACCATGCTACGTGGTCACCATCGCTCTCAGCGTCTCCGTTATCGAGAATTATCAACTATTACCTTCTTCTAAACTGATGTAAAGATTCATGTACTAAAGTCTATTTGTGGACGAGTTTACATGTTTGAAAATACAACATTTTCACAACTCATTTCTGGGTTATGCGTTTCTTTTTTTGGAATAGTATACATACTCTCTGGCTGAGATACAGCCGAGGTATATGCATGTTAATAATCCCTGGCTGAGATTCAGACACAGTCATACAAAACATGGCGTTATACCAACTCTGTGACTGAGATGCCACGCACTCTGTGATGCTATACATCATCTTTGACTGCTCTGTCAGCTGAGTTATATACCGCTGTCAGTGGCATTATTCATAATCTCCGATGCGGATGTCAGCTTTGTGTAGTTCCAGGCTCCATAATACTCTGTGAATTAAAGTGTCACACACATTTATTAATAAAAAAACATAGCATCAAATACAGCATCTCATTGGGATGATGGAAGCAGTAATCTTTAGAAGAAGCTATCACGCATGGCCTAATGGCAAGTTGTCTATTAGATGATCCTGATGTAATGATATCCTAATGGTATCCTAATGGTATCCTATTGGGTGGGATGAATGGTAAACCCACTTCGCCCCCAATGTATGGGCCATGTATAACAGAACCCAATCACACACCTTATTCAGCTATTACCTAATTCAAAGGAGTCCAAACTATTTACACAACTTGGACATCAATAATTCTTTATTGGACCAACACAATAAGAAAAATTCGATATTTGATGAATATTTTTTATGATGCTGGTTTTCTTTTCCGCTGACATTCCTCGTTGCTTCAGGCTGAAGAGGCAGTCTTTGCAACCAACCGCAGGATCCAGGCGCCCTTGGTTGCCTTCCGCATCCCTTAGAATGTATCGAGTAGGAATTATCATAGGTGAACTTGATTAATCTGTGGAATCGAGCCGAAGGTTACGAAATAATGCATAACAGTTTCACGTTATTGACTTTGTTTGAAGCCTTAGCTTTCAGGTTTGGTTTGTCTGACGCTCGGATCGTGTGAGCGGTTTGTCACACCTGGTCTTTACAATGTAACGCGTTTTGTGTTGAAGGACGAGATTTTACACCCGCCCTTGACGTCAACGACCGGGGGAAATAATGGGTACTGGGCATTGCTTACTGGGTTCATATGGGATATTGATTCTGTATCCACGATTAACATTACGTGTCCTGGCGAACATGATTGGTATGGAACAGGTGTGATGTTGACTTCCATGATTAACAAACCAACAGGTAGCCTGCCGTGCCTGTCCCACATGCGACTCCCTATAATGAATATATTAATGATATAAGGTTTCAAAAGGAGTTACTTGCAGGGTGGATCGATTGGAAGAAATTAGTCTCCACATTGCTGCATTACGTACATGCTGCATTGGATTTTATCGTGGAATAACAATGCAATATGCATATTGAGACAGGGGTGTTCGACGAGCCATGGGTCGCACTATCGTGTATAGGACGGTTCGTTACCTGATGTCAACCGTTGGGCAATGAAGCCAATTTACCTGCTGTAGAGACACGAACTGATGCAGCTTGGAGGCGTGATGGAGGGTAGGAGACGGGACATAGGCTGATGGAGCTGGTGGAGTAGGCGGGGCAAGGGGCTGATGGAATTGTGGAGGGAGGGTGTTGTCTGGGGTTACGGACTGTCGCTTAGGCAGGGTGGGATAGAAGTGACAGGAGGGGAGGGCAAGAGGGTGACAGGAGGGGAGGGCAAGAGGGTAATCAACCTTGGGGGACGTTGGCTAATGGAACAGGGGTGGGTGGTGACACGTCCTGATGGAACTGAAGAAGTGGAGGACGGTACGCTGATGCACAGGGGACAGGTCATGTCTAATGGCCATGTCATCTAATGTTGTCACGAAGATAATTATCACTTATCAGTATTACCTTCTTCTAAGAATCATAAATTAGTTTTTCGTTTGACGAATAAAATACATACGATAAAATAGGCAAACTAGTGTGATTGTAGTTCTCTACTACAGATTTGAATTTTAGATATCCAAATAACGCTTCGCTATTGCAACTGCCGGTAGTATAATGGCCGAATTAGTGGTGCACACGGCCTGAAAGCACTTTCCCCCGACATCAATATACTTCATTAAATTTGTAAGTCGCAGAGAAAATATAAAGATGGCAATTTTATATCATTATGTTATGTTGGGTTGTTAGCGAGTTCATCTGGTTCAGCATGCATATAGAAACCCGAGAAATGAGCGCTATTGTTGCTGAACAATGGCGGCATTGCGCTCCTCAGTTCCGCTGTTTGTACCTGTCGTATCCAATGAACCTAAATCATATCTCTTATCAAAACAATGCCGTGAATTATGATCTGCCACGTGCTCGGCCCGAACACAACAGCCAACTCTGTTTGTAGAAACTGACCCTTTTATCCTGACTCCACGCAGTGCGTGTTAATTAACGACCCTGTACGGAAGCTGAGTCGACGTTTTGCGGTGGATCTTTCCATTCAACTAGTTAATTAGCCCATTGCTACATGCCCGACCGACTTGTCATTGTTATACAAGTTTCCCCTCACCTCGTTCAGCCAGGGTTGAGTTATACCACAAATATCCCGACTGCATCGAACTGGAGAAGGCTGGATTATTTAATTTGTACTGTAGTGGTCAATATCTTTTGAAATGTGGCTGTTGTTAGACACTGTTATGGCTTGTCTGTAGGTTTGTGAGTGGACCCTATTCCACGAGTCGTTACCCGAGTAACAGACGGGTGCTAATTCACAAGTCAGAGTTAAGTCATTACATATGTGACAAATAGAATAAGAAACATAGATGCCTTCTTCTTCCCCTTCCTCTGTCATGGTATATTTCACATCTCTCTGGTTCACATGTGGGTGTTATATCCTAGCTCACTGATTCATCTGTGGGTGTTATATCATAGATCACTGTACATATGTGAGTGTTATATCCTAGACAAACCCGTGACGATCCGGGTTAGAATTGATCTTCAGTAACCCATGTTTGTCGTTAAGAGGCGACTAACGGGGTCGGTGGTCAGGCTCGCTGACGGGGTTGACACATGTCCTCGTATCCCAATTGCGTAGATCGATGCTCATGATGTTAATCACTGGATTGTCTGGTCCAGACTCGATTATTTACAGACCGCCGCCATATTGCTGGAACATTGCTAAACTAAACTCACACTCTCTCACACTCACACACTCCTAGACCACAGGTTCATATGTGGATGTTATATCATGGATCACTGTTCATATGTGGGTGTTATATGTTCATATGTGGGTGTTATATCATAGATCATATGTGGTGTTCAGTGTTCGTATGTGGTGTTATATCATAGATCAGTGTTCATATGTGGATGTTATATCATAGATCAGTGTTCGTATGTGGTATTATATCATTGATCAGTCTTCATATGTGGGTGTTATATCATAGATCACTGTTCATATGTGGGTGTTATATCATAGATCACTGTTCATATGTGGGTGTTATATCATAGATCACTGTTCATATGTGGGTGTTACGTCCGAACTCACTGGCTCATATGTTAGTGTTATATGTAAGGTTCATATGTGGGTGTTATATCATAGATCAGTCTTCATATGTGGTTGTTATATCATAGATCGGTGTTCATATGTGGATGTTATATCATAGATCAGTGTTCGTATGTGGGTGTTATATCATAGATCATTGTTCATATGTGGATGTTATATCATAGATCAGTGTTCGTATGTGGTGTTATATCATAGATCAGTCTTCATATGTGGTGTTATATCATAGATCAGTCTTCATATGTGGGTGTTATATCATAGATCACTGTTCATATGTGGGTGTTATATCCGAACTCACTGGCTCATATGTTAGTGTTATATGTAAGGTTCATATGTGGGTGTTATATCCTAGCTTACAGGTTCATATGTTCATATACTCGCTCACTGGTTCCGATTTGGGCGTTATATCCTACACTACGAGTTCCTGTGTGATGGTTATGGATATATCCTAGCTTACCGGTTCATATGTGGCTGTTATATCCTGCTAATATTTCCGTAAAGGTTATATTGGTTCACGTGTCACAGGTTATAACAATATCACTTGTTCATATGCGACCACTTACGTCATTATACATGTTCATAGCCATATCGCTTTATCTTGGACTCACTTCAGCTGAGGTGTTACTAAAAGTGAATCGTTTACTGGGTGACCTTGTCATATCATCTCATATTCCAACTCTAGAAATTAACCGTAATGTATTAAACATTATAATATTTGTTTAACCTTGATCGTAGTCTTAGGTTGAAATGACCATTATCATTTATTTGAACTTTAATGAACTCCTTAAGTGATTATTTACTTAAACCTGAGCTGATCTTTGGACAAAAGACAGATATTTTGACTCACTGAAATGTGCAGCAGATTTTGATTCACTGAAAATGCAGTGCACGCTATGTAATTACTACATCGGCGAGGACAATATAATATAATATCTTATGTCATCTTAGTAACAAAGGAAATTCTCTACGTTTTTCTGTTCCATACCAAATATGATGATTAGTAAGACTATTCTCTAATAACTGTTACCGTGCTGCTGTGGTCCTGGTTCCGCTCATACCTGGACAAACAGCGGCAAGCGTGCTGGGCCCGGGGCAGCCAAGCAATCTGCTTGTCAATCAAATTAAATGGAGATCACTCCATTCAATGACTTTAATTAACCCCTTTACCCCTATAAGACAAATATTGCTGCTGTTATGCAAGGAAGATCTGCATAACATTTTCATTCACGACAACATCAATATCCATCAATGAGTTGTAGGGCTCGAGTTACTGGGGCTTAACTATGCACAAACAAGCCTGTACTTCGTGCCAGCAACATTCCCGTACCTTGAGTCGCGTAATGACAGAGTTCTTACTGGAATTGATTGACCAAGTTCCGGATACCCTCTTCCATTTATGATCCTATTTAACATGAAAGCAAAATGTTCTATGTTAATTTGATTATGTGCTTGTAGAGACATTTGAATAAAGATCAAGACAGGGAACTCTGATTGGTCAACCGAGTAATGACTTTGACCCACATATGCAATATGCATGCTTTTGTGTATGTGTTACATACATTTCCATGTGTATTGATGGTGGGGTTTAGTAGGATTGCTCGGCTTAACAGCCGACAGTTCTCGTTTGACTATTTACCAACCTCTACCCGTCGTTCTGCATGTCAGCGTTACGACCATGTTGAGGTGAAAGTTAATGTATGATACTTCCTGCAGTCGTAACATTAAGTTTTCTCTGAGGAACAAGATGCTGGTCATGACGTCATTTCTCCTTCGTGAATATCTCGACTTCTTAACTCCAAATCTTAAAACATGTATACATGAAGTTAAATTAATAATCTATAGAACTCAATTCTAGTGGAAGTAAAGTACAGTGAAAAGGGATGCCCAGCTAATTTCCAAGGTTGAGTTACAGGCATTTGTTGATCTCGAGTTGAGGTCATTTCGAACGAGGCTCCACGCTGGCAACACATCAACCATGCTGTAATAGAACAGGCGGTGTTCAAGTGGACAAACAATCTTGGCGTAATTTCGGAGTCCCTGATTTCAAAAATAGCTTTCTTTTATTTCACGTTCTCCTTGCCAGCTTGACTAGCAGGTAATGAAGCGGGGTTTCTGCTCGGAGACCTGCCCTGTTCGGCCCCGGAGACCAGTCTAATGTCCCGGCCTTGAGACGCTACCGATAATCAGTAGTTTATAACAGCCAATAAAACGAGCATATAAGTGTAGTTTCCATACATCTATTTTTACATTCTCTTCAGTTGTATACCAGCCAGTGCCGACTTCACATATTCATACACTGCATCTGAAAGCTTCGCCCAGCGCTCTACTCCTCATACATCTTTGTAAATATGTTCCCAAGCTCCCTGCAGCGCCTAGCGGCACCCCATTCATCAAATACCGTTTACTGATGGCAATGATGGAATGGAATTGCCAACGTCTCCCTGCCGTCCCAGCCGTCCCTTACAACGCTGATCCTTCTTGCAGACAGAAGTAACAGGGCAACTGCATCGCGTCTTCATTTCATAACTCGCTGGGTCGGCCTGCTCAGCCCTGACGTACCACATCTTACATGGAACATTACCTCCTTCCTAATTTGTCCGCTTCTTTGCACTCTCCCCAAGAGGCAAACACTTGAAAAATTGAAGGAATGCAGATTCCAATGTCCAAACTCATTTGGATATGGATTGTGAGACGTTTCGCATTAATCACCGGGGGCTCGGTTTATTCCCACAGCAGTTCGTGTGTGTCGAGTACAGTAGACGAGGACGGTTATATGATAGGGCTGACCAACAGCAAGGGTTCTGTTTCTCTTCTATATCAGAACTCTGACATCACTCAAGGGAATCAGGACAAATTGCTGTCCCAGACTCGACCTCCGAGACTGACCATGCACCCTAGTAATGGTGTTGCCAGTATCACGGACTGTGTTGGTAGGTATGTTACACCGGTCTGATGGGGTAACGGACGTAATGGCTGCAGAGGTTGATGGCTGAAGTGGTCGGTATGTTGATGGTTGCAGCGGTTGGTCTATTGACGGTGGCTGCAGTGGACTATTGCAGTGGTTGGTCTGTCGATGGTGGCAGCAATTGAGATTTGCAGTGGTTGGTCTGTCGATGTTGGCAGCGGTTGACTATTACACTGGTTGGTCTGTCGATGGTGGCAGCAATTGAGATTTGCAGTGGTTGGTCTGTCGATGGTGGCAGCGGTTGACGATTACAGTGGTTGGTCTGTTGACAGCAGCAGTCGACAGTTGCCATGGTTGACCTGTTGATGGTGGCAGCAGTCGACAGTTGCCATGGTTGACCTGTTGATGGTGGCAGCAGTCGACAGTTGCCATGGTTGACCTGTTGATGGTGGCATCAGTCGACAGTTGCCATGGTTGACCTGTTGATGGTGGCAGCAGTCGACAGTTGCCATGGTTGACCTGTTGATGGTGGCAGCAGTCGACAGTTGCCATGATTGATCTGTTTATGGTGGCAGCAGTCGACAGTTGCCATGGTTGACCTGTTGATGGTGGCAGCAGTCGACAGTTGCCATGGTTGACCTGTTGATGGTGGCAGCAGTCGACAGTTGCCATGGTTGATCTGTCGATGGTGGCAGCAGTTGATATTTGCAGTGGTTGACCTGTTAATGGTCGATGGTGATATTTGTTTGGTCTGTCGATGTTGGCAGCAGTTGATATTTGCAGTGGTTGGTCTGTCGATGTTGGCAGCCGTTGACTATTGCTGTCAGTGGTTGGTCTGTCGATGGTGGCAGCAGTTGATAGTTGCAGTGGTTGGTTTGTCGATGGTGGCAGCCGTTGACTATTGCAGTGGTTGGTCTGTTGATGTGGGCAGCAGTTGATATTTGGTGGCATGGTGCCGTTGACTATTGCAGTGGTTGGTCTGTTGATGTTGGCAGCAGTTGATATTTGCAGTGTTTGGTCTGTCAATGGTGGCAGCCGTTGACTATTGCAGCCAGTGGTTGGTCTGTCGATGGTGGCAGCAGTTGATAGTTGCAGTGTTTGGTCTGTCAATGGTGGCAGCCGTTGACTATTGCAGTGGTTGATCTGTCGATGGTGACAGCAATATAGATTTGCAGTGTTTAGTCTGTCGATGGTGGCAGCAGTTGAGATTTGCAGTAGTGGATATGTTTATGATTGTAGTGGTTGCTGTTCGATATGATGGTATCTTGATTGCAGCGGATGTTATGTTGCTAATCTCCATGGCCTGTATGCTGCATTTGTGTAGTGACTTGAACACAGATAGGTATCTGTAGTATGAAATTACGAGGGTACATTAATGGTGTTCTGTAGTGCGACTAGATGATAAAAATGCCCAAAATATGTCCGATTTGAATCATTTAATCCATCTGTACGTCTTGAAGTACAATGTAAACATGCCATCCTTCCGTGTGTTCCGTTAACTAGATGTTTCAAGAACTAAGGCCTCTCCCATAAATAACGTTGACCTTGACATTGCATACACAGCTCATCATGTCGCCGTGATTGACAAACTCCACGGATGTTTTTCTCCAGATCGTTTTTTCTCTCCGTGCTCTTACTTTTAAAGTAATTCATCAAAGATAATTGGCAATGCTCTTATGGCTGCATGGTAACTTGCTCTGTTTTGATTGGAATAGGACAAAGAGAGAAAATAAATTCCACCTATTTTGACGTGTGTTGCTTAAGGTGTTTATTTTTTAGACAGTTTCTTCAATAAATTTGAATTAGGCCTCCTCCATCTTGTTAACCTCTGAATAAAATATTCAAGCCCCCTCTATTTGTTCATCGTCGTTCAGTTTGATCAGAGTGTGCCTCTCGTCGTCAAATGATTTAATGTTCTGTCCGATGCCTGTCATTGGAGGGGGCACGGCTGGACCAGTGGTACTATAGATCCCAAATCTCAGAACCGTGCCTCTTAGAGACCCTATTGAGTACCTCGTAAAATGGTTTGCTTCCTCCTTTCGGGGTATAAATGTATGTTTGGAAGCAGTGTCTATATCAAAGATGCCCCCTCTCTTCGCCCGCTCATATCTATATATAAAGTGACTAGCCCGAACACTGAATTCTGTTGTGATTCCTAGCTGTATTGCTGAATCCGTTTTTCATGCACAAAACGTGGTTGACCAAAGGAATGCGGATGTAAGACGTCTATCACCTTGGTGATGTTACGACCACATGGGATGATGCTCTCGAACCTTGAATCATAACAGCTGGTACGGGACGCGTCTCATTAGTGTGAGAGAAGAGCGTTGTACTGTGTAGTTTTCACTGTTGAATAACCCGTTTTAATGGCGTTGACTCATTCCGATTTCATTACTTAATCCAACTTTTTTATAACTTTGCTCCCAACACAATGAATCCATATGATCCCTCCTTTTCGCTTTGTTCCCAACGACACGATGGAACGCTGTAATAACATTTAACTCTCAACAAACGCAGCAGTGGAACCCTGTCATAATACCTTGCCTCCAGCGTTGACGTTGAGTCATGTTGTAACGCTGTATTCTTCTGCGGAAACATGGAGTGGTGCACATACCGCACCGGCCGATGGTGCAGAGGAGTCATGTCGGAACACATTGCTTTGAAGACAGCCAAGGCTTCAGCGTGTCGCATCTCTCTGCTGCCAATACACCGATCGACAGGCAGACAAAATTAGTTTAGTTTAGTTACATAAGAGACAACAATAATAGGACATTTATCTACACAGTGTCACAACACCGGAGACACTGGAGATAAAACACAGTATGTAAATTGGCATGTTTATACAATATATAAGACATGAATGAACATTAATTATAAGGATAAAATAATCAGTTAAGTAAGCAAGTAAACGATGCTGACGATGACATGAATTCCGGTAATATTATAAGGTTACCTTTTGATATATTATCAGCGCAACGAGAGTTGCCTTTAGTTGTAATTCTCACTGTCAACATGTCAAGTGTGTTGTTGGGCGGTGGGGTTGCTAAAAGCGGCGTAAAACTAAATTCACTTACTCACTGACTCACTCACTCCCGTGTGTTGCCTTGTACGTCCCTACGCTCAGTGAGGTGTTGTCTTGAGTCTATACTCTCAACACAAAGGTGTTTCCTTGTAGGTATTTACTCTTAACGCCACGAGAGTGCTGCCTTGTAATTCTCTACTCTCGACACAACAATGTGCCGGCCACCAAGTAATTCTTAACTCTCATCACATCTGGAGTTTCCTTGCAATTCTTTACTCTCAACACTTCGAGTGTTGCCTTGAACCTCTTTACTGTTAACACAACAAGGGTGTTGCCATGTAATTCTTTACTCAATGTGAGAGCGGCTTGAGACTGGCAGCAGTTAATAGCTCAGCTCTGTGTGTTTACACTGCGGCCTGATAACACTGAAGAGGTCAGGATTTATGTGCTGTTGTCTGTCATAATCCCGCTGATTACACGAGTCGACAGGGTCGGTAGTGCGCGCCTGGTATCCATCACGCAAAACATTCCAACACATTAGCGTCAACGCCATCATGCCATTAAAACGTCATAACAATAAAACCACATTACTACTACTACTACTACTACTACTACTACTACTACTACTGCTACTACTACTACTACTACTACTACTACTACTACTACTACTACTACTACTACTACTACTACTACTTACTACTACTACTACTACCACTACTATCAATCTTACCCCTGCTACCATTGCCAGGTAACACCACTACTACCAGCATTGACTACTACTACTATACCACTACTACTACTACTACCACTACTACTACTACTGCTACTACCATTACTACTACCAACACCACTACTACTCTACCACTACTACCTACTACTATTACCACTACTACTACCACCACCACACTACTACTGCCACTACTACTACCACCACTACTACTACTACTCTACTACTACTATCACCACTACTACTACAGTACTATTAAAATCATTGTGTGTCGTGCATCAGAGGGTGTACTTTTGCTGTACTTCTACTACCTCTATTTTATTTACAGAGGGTCGGCTGTACTCGGTATTTACAGGGCTGGGTGTTATGGAAAATGCTTACTGTGGCGTAACATAGAACTCAGTCGCCAGTCGTTCTTCAAATTGTCGCTTATAAAAGTCTTGCTGTTCGTTGGAAGAAGTACCAAATATGAATTACTACATGAATACCTATACGAGTAACCTTATGTATATTCCTTCAAATATTGAAAGGCATGCTTAGACAGTTTTGCTAATTTTCCTTTTACACCAAACATATTTAGTTCACCGCCTTCTATTTTGGATTTAGTCTAACTTCCTATTCTATTATACCTCATGTGGACACCTTGGTGTCACGCGTTCTCTACTGCTCAGAGCACTCATATTGATGATGCTCGCTGTGTAATTTCATTGTGATGAAGTACAATCTTATTACACCAACGTCTTCTCTCGGCTAACGAACTTTTATTGAAGTTCATGTGTTGTTTTAAAGGGTGAATGTTGAGTGCGGAGATGCAAGATAGTGCTACAGTTTTGGGAAACTAACTGAACTCATAGCCAATGAGATGTACCTTCCTTGGACTCTCGGTAGATGTACCTTCCTTGGACGCTCGGTAGATGTACCTTCCTTGGACTCTCGGTAGATGTACCTTTCTTGGACTCTCGGTAGATGTACCTTCCTTGGACTCTCGGTAGATGTACCTTCCTTGGACTCTCGGTAGATGTACCTTCCTTGGACTCTCGGTAGATGTACCTTTCTTGGACTCTCGGTAGATGTACCTTCCTTGGACGCTCGGTAGATGTACCTTTCTTGGACGCTCGGTAGATGTACCTTCCTTGGACGCTCAATAGATGTGCCTTCCTTGGACGCTCAATAGATATACCTTCGGAACAGGTCTTTTCACGAACACCTGGTGTTCTCATTGATTTTCAAGGATCAATTCAGACAATCTTCACCACTGTTTTGCCCAGTAGAATATGTTGCCGTAAATAATGGAGAGATTAGTCTCTGGCTATGACGTCTTATATATACTCAGATGCTGAGCGTTGGAACATTATCAGAGATTATAGACTATTGTGTTTCGGTAGCATCATATGTAAGGAACCAAAGCGGTATTATGCGAAACTTTGGCTAGCGGCATACATGATACATTTTAATATATATTTATCTGCAATATCTGCATATCATTGGTAACAGCATATCCATAGTAATACAAGTTTATCAGATTGGTTTATCGCGGAATTAAAAAGTTCACAGTGAAAAACATTCCTTTATTAACCATATATTTGAACAGGATAAAAGTGTCCAAAAGCGTAACAAAGATAAAGTCATCAGTTTGAACATGTCCATTATGAACATATGGATATGTAAAGGTTTCCTGTAACATCAAAATGTGAAAAAAATCGAAAACGGTTTTATCACATCTCATCCTATAGTATATAAAACACGAGAATAGAAAAAAAGGTTATTAAGCTTTGATGTGAAAAATACAAAAAAACCCAAATTTCTGAAGAATTATTTCAAACATTAAATAAGGGGAATTTTGCAAGTGGAAGCTTCAGATAACCCTCAGAACATCTATGTGTATGGTGATTCAAGGGTCGCTTACTTTGCCTCTTATTTGCACTTTTCGTACAATACATGATGCTAAATGGCCCTTTACGAACGGTACGAAGAATATGTACATGAAATACTCCTATTCAGACAACACTGTTGTGTGTCACACTTAATTTACAACATACTTTTTGAGGTTTCCAAATCATTAGGTTAACTATCCATTAGATTAGAAGCTCAACAACAACCATGTACAATTACGCCGAGGTTCCGGGGCCATGGTTAATACCGTATCGCCTATCACACCGGATGTTGCAGCGCGTCTAACGTTTCTTGTGTATGTTGCGAGACACGTGACAGCAAAACGGAAGTGATTCGCCTTTGAGGGGAAAGTTGTTTGTAGGAAGTCGGTCAGTTACGAGAGGCGCTGGTGGGAGGGAGGGGAGAAGATGCAGGGAGGGAGGCACGAAGGGAAGTATAGCAGAGCGACACATGGTCCACATCGATCGATATTCCCTGAGTGCGGAATATACAGAACCTCAAAAGGACTTCAGCCCGCATGGCAGTACGTTGTCTGTTATTGATGATACACACTAAAGTGAGTTATATATCGTGTGTCATGTCTGGTGCCGACTACACATGGAGATCACGGAGACGGAAACTCACGACTTTGCCTTTCTTTCTCCACTGTTAAGAGTTGGTATAAATCATTGATTTTTTAGGAATTGATATGAAAACATGGGCATAATCTGACATTTCCGTAATTTGGTTCCAATTCTTAATGTTTGCACTAAGCTCCTTACTGGCTCTGCCGTATCACAACATTGGTAGTATCAAGGTTTTGCCCTGGGGTCGACGATCATTCAACGAGTTATTGCGCTGTGCAAGAATTATTGGCATTTAATCGCAGATACTTGTTTTATTATGTCATTGAAAAACATACATGAAAAGCCCTACAAAACAAATACACAACCCCCAACCCCCACCCCCAAACAATATTTACTTGTGTATTTTTCGCATACAAACTTCAGGTGAAGGTTTGTAAATTCATGAGTGAGTTCCGTTTAGACCGCTTCTAGCAATATTCAGGTACATCTGAGGAGTCGAACCCGGGTTTTCGGCGTGACGTGGGAACACTTTAATCACTAGGCTTCCCCAGCTTTAAATTCCTGACCTGCAACACGATCACCAGCAACATATGAAATAATGAATTTAAACCAAACACACTGAAATTTCATCAGGCTAACCTGCTCATCGTTTTGAATAACATCCAAAGTTTGTATGAATATATGTCATACTGTCTGTGTTGTGATATGTTACCATGGAAACACATTCTGTCTAAAGCCCTTTAGTTTGGTATTCAAAGAAGTAATTAATAGTAAATGCCATGTATATGGAGCTTGTCAGTGTTTATAGTCAGGCAGGAACAATCCACAGCACAATGAGACGCGTCATACGCCCTGTCTCGGTGCTTCTGAACGATCTAATTGATACGAGTCTCTCCCGATGTAATTGCTTCACAAATATGTCATGACGTCGTACTCGTTTCCAGTTTCCTGCCTAATTGTTCACGTCATTGATTATTTTCAAATTTGACAACATACATCAAGTTTATACAAACAGATTTCTTCCAATAACGACCTGAACAGCTTATGAGATAATATGTTACTGTGGTTCAGGTAGTACCAGGTAGACGGTGTTAATTCCAGGACTGTAGAACTCTTCTGTCATGTACTAAATCAACCACTATTGAAACCAGCCTCAGGCTCATTATATTGACTACGAAGCCTGGATAAATTGTTTAAAAAAGAGGATAGTGATTTGGTAATAGCAGGGTTTCGTTCGGTAGTCGTGTAGTTTCAGCAAACTACCGTATGAGTCAGCTACATGGTGTTGTAATACGTTTGTTTTCAGTGAACCTAACAGTTTCAGAATATATAGATGTTTAGTGGGTAGGTTTATGGACAGATGTCTGCGTTTGTATTCCTAATTGTAGTTAATTCATTCGCAGTACAACATGCCTTCAGGACGAAATCCCTGTGGGTTGATGTACTCTCGCTGCAAGCAGTTACTGCTTCCTGGACGATGTCGCTTTGATAGTTGATATGAACAAGTATTCTCTTGGCCCTAACTAGTATTCCTGTCATATCCATATACTCGTCATACCACCAGTGTATACACCGGGGCCAATATTCTTACACTGTAGGTAAACTCGACCCTGGTTTGCGTCCAATATTCCTGTTGTAGATGATAGATGATGCCCAACCAATATTCCTGTTGTAGATGATAGATGAGGCCCAACCAATATTCCTGTTGTAGATGATAGATGATGCCCAACCAATATTCCTGTTGTAGATGATAGATGAAGCCCAACCAATATTCCTGTTGTAGATGATAGACCAATATTCCTGTTGTAGTTGATAGATGATGCCCAACCAATATTCCTGTTGTAGATGATAGATGATGCCCAACCAATATTCCTGTTGTAGATGATAGATGAGGCCCAACCAATATTCCTGTTGTAGATGATAGATGATGCCCAACCAATATTCCTGTTGTAGATGATAGATGATGCCCAACCAATATTCCTGTTGTAGATGATAGATGATGATGCCCAACCAATATTCCTGTTGTAGATGATAGATGAGGCCCAACCAATATTCCTGTTGTAGTTGATAGATGATGCCCAACCAATATTCCTGTTGTAGATGATAGATGAGGTCAGCCAATATTCCTGTTGTAGTTGATAGATGATGCCCATGCCAATATTCCAATATTCCTCCTGTTGTAGATGATAGATGATGCCCAACCAATATTCCTGTTGTAGATGATAGATGATGCCCAAATTCCAATATTCCAATATTCCTGTTGTAGATGATAGATATTGTAGATGATAGATGAGGCCCAACCAATATTCCTGTTGTAGATGATAGATGATGCCCAACCAATATTCCTGTTGTAGATGATAGATGAGGCCCAACCAATATTCCTGTTGTAGATGATAGATGAAACCAATATTCCTGTTGTAGATGATAGATGAGGGCCAAACCAATATTCCTGTTGTAGTTGATAGATGAAGCCCAACCAATATTCCTGTTGTAGTTGATAGATGAGGCCCAACCAATATTCCTGTTGTAGATGATAGATGAGGCCCAACCAATATTCCTGTTGTAGATGATAGATGAAGCCCAACCAATATTCCTGTTGTAGATGATAGATGATGCCCAACCAATATTCCTGTTGTAGATGATATAGATGATAGAGGCCAAACCAATATTCCAACCAATATTCCTGTTGTAGATGATAGATGATGCCCAACCAATATTCCTGTTGTAGATGATAGATGAAGCCCAGCCAATATTCCTGTTGTAGATGATAGATGAGGCCCAACCAATATTCCTGTTGTAGTTGATAGATGAGGCCCAACCAATATTCCTGTTGTAGATGATAGATGAAGCCCAGCCAATATTCCTGTTGTAGATGATAGATGAAGCCCAACCAATATTCCTGTTGTAGTTGATAGATGAGGCCCAACCAATATTCCTGTTGTAGTTGATAGATGAAGCCCAACCAATATTCCTGTTGTAGTTGATAGATGAGGCCCAACCAATATTCCTGTTGTAGTTGATAGATGAAGCCCAACCAATATTCCTGTTGTAGTTGATATGTTAGGGTGCGTCCGTTTAATGGTATTCTGTCCATAAACAGCCTTCTGGGTGTAAATGGTCCACAGGACATCCCAATTCCATCACCATCACTTTGTGTTTTCGCCATTTAACATTCTTTTGTTGGCGTGTCAACACAACACGTTGACAAAAAGCAACCTCTGTCCCCTAAACTGAACTCAGTGTTTATTTCACAAGGACACATATCTGTGTGCCAAATCTCAGTCAGTCCTCAACAGACAAACTCAGACAAAAGCATGCCATTACAAACAGACTTCGCCCTGTACATCATCTGACAATCACACAACATGGCATACAGACACAGGCCCTCGCAAAGCTACATGAGCAGGTTTACACCACACACACACACACACGCACGCACGCACGCACGCGCGCTTCTTGGCACACTACTGCGTGCATATTACTTACATCAACTGTGAGTAGGTCAACATTGTGATTCAGCCACTGCATATTATCTTCAGAAAATAGTGTACAAAAGAGAAAACATTTCATGAAAGTGTTTCTTCTGCCGAGGCGGTGGGGTAGCCTTGTGGTTAAAGCGTTCGCTCGTCACGCTGAAGACCCGGGTTCAATTCCCCATATGGGTACAATGTGTGAAGCCCATTTCTGGTATCCCCTGCCGAGATATTGCTGGAATATTGCTAAAAGCGACGTAAACTAAACTCACTCACTCACTTTTCTTCTGCCCTTCTTCACTGCGACTCCACACCGCGACACACTGGGAGGTACATTTAGTTTAGGTTGACTGAACTGATCGAGAGATTTCTTCCAGAAGGTAACACGGCACTTATAGGCCACACACTGACCCAGCCTGGCCACTAAACCAAGAATGAACAATTCCAGAAGTAGATAACCCAATCAGGCAGCTGTAGTTAAGAAGCCTTTTCTCGGGTAATGCATTTGTCACTTCGGTGGGTTCCCCCTAAACTGTAAGGTACAAACTGCACACAGACGCTTAGGGGGTAATGGAGCAGCAGAGGCATACCTCACTACCTCGGCCGGAGATAATGTACTTTGTTCTATGTGCTGAGGTCACTCGGAACATACTCGTCATGTAATAATATACTACACACTGCAGGGCTTGTATTTAACATGTCACACATCACTGTGTACACTTCTCACATTACATACTATATCTATACTACGGCTCATATACACTATGCGATCACATGCTAGATGTTAATGTCGCTTATAACACATATCTCTCTGTATGTATTACTTGTCGCTTATGTCATCTCATACAAGACCCTTTAAAACTCTTTTATGAAAATAGGGGAAAATATATTTTTTTCAGCAGAAAACATGTATTGTGATAGCAAATTGTTCGTCCCTTCACAGATTGCCATACTTTCTGATTCCAATAAATGGACTTCCAGAGAATTCTGAAGATTGAGGAAAGGGTTAATGCTTTTATATTCCGATGCAGTGATCGAAAAGAAACAGTGTCCCCCAACAAAGTCCCAGACCACAGAGAATATTAAATTGTGGGTGCCTCAGGAATAGTAAAAGATATATATCCTTCAAACTGTTGAAACAAAGAAATTGTCTTCCGCAGAAAATACATGGATGGCTTTTTGTTTAAAATATATTTACCATCATAGTTTTAATTAAAGCATAAATATCCTAAATACAAAATCCCAGCCCCCATGAGCGATGCTATGTGTGAAGTGTATTTGTAAAAATACCAGTCGAAAGGTTAACCATTTACTTCCACCTGACGACCTGTCATTGTGATTAGACACACCTGTGTTACAGGTAACCTACACATGCACATTGTAACCTACACAGGCACATTGTAACCTACACAGGCACATTGTAACCTACACAGGCACATTCTGACAGTAACCCTACACAGTGTAACCTAGGCCTGTCTGACCTACACAGGCACATTGTACCTACACAGGCACATTGTAACCTACACAGGCACATTGTAACCTACACAGGCACATTGTAACCTACACAGGCACATTGTAACCTGCACAGGCACATTGTAACCTACACAGGCACATTGTAACCTACACAGGCACATTCTAACCTACACAGGCACATTCTAACCTACACAGGCACATTCTAACTAGCACATTCTGTATTTCAGTGCATGTGTGAGAACCTGTCTGGACTAACCGAATGTTGGCGGATAGGAACTGACCATTTGACATATTCAAAACGTTTTCACCGAAGATACACGTAAAAATAATTTTGCAAAAGATGCGTGATGTGAAATCAAATGACAGGAAACATATTTGATACTGAAAAGTCGCCCCTTCCCCTATCAAAATACCATCTAACTAAAAAAGAATAGAAAAATACTAAAGTAGAATGTAAAAAAGTAAAAATTAAACAAGGTAAGAGAGAATATGAAGATAAACATCAGTAATCGAGATATAGTAAATGCAAAGGCGTAAATTATGTGCTTGTCAGTGTACAGAGCGACATGGGAACAATTAATGTCCTTTGATAAGGATCATACAACACTCTAGTACACATGTTGCTAACATACACACTGAAACATACACATGCAATAAAGAGAGATAGTTCCTCTGAGGAATGGATGTCTTGAAATCGGATTTAGTCGTGTGAAATGTAACGTCAGTACAACAGAAACAGATTCGATCATGCATAAAAGGCATAAGAAATGTGAAAATAATATGAAAGTTAGTAATGACACCAGGTGTTCGCAAGAAACTTAAACATGTCATTTCCTACGCGCTATTCATTACAAGATGAGAGCAACTAGAACTGTATTGCCTGTTACTGACACTCTGTAGCTGATTCGCCCACCTCCGTCATCACACACAGCCAGCAGGATCCCACCTCCGTCATCACACACAGCCAGCAGGATCCCACCTCCGTCATCACACACAGCCAGCAGGATCCCACCTCCGTCATCACACACAGCCAGCAGGATCCCACCTCCGTCATCAAACACAGCCACCAGGATCCCACCTCCGTCATCACACACAGCCAGCAGGATCCCACCTCCGTCCTCACACACAGCCAGCAGGATCCCACCTCCGTCATCACACACAGCCAACAGGATCCCACCTCCGTCATCACACACAGCCAGCAGGATCCCACCTCTGTCATCACACACACAGCCCGCAGGATCCCACCTCCGTCATCACACACGGCCAACAGGATCCCGCCTCCGTCCTCGCACACAGCCAGCAGGATCATCCACCTCCGTCCTCACACACAGCCAGCAGGATCACACACAGCCAGCAGGATCCCACCTCCGTCCTCACACACAGCCCGCAGGATCCCACCTGTGTCATCACACACAGCCAGCAGGATCCCACCTCCGTCATCACACACAGCCAACAGGATCCCACCTCCGTCATCACACACAGCCAGCAGGATCCCACCTCCGTCCTCACACACAGCCAGCAGGATCCCACCTCCGTCATCACACCCAGCCAGCAGGATCCCACCTCCGTCATCACACACAGCCCGCAGGATCCCACCTCCGTCATCACACACAGCCAACAGGATCCCACCTCCGTCATCACACACAGCCAACAGGATCCCACCTCCGTCCTCACACACAGCCCACCTCAGGATCAGCCACCTCCGTCGTCTCACACACAGCCAGCAGGATCCCACCTCCGTCCTCACACACAGCCAGCAGGGCACCTCCGTCCACACACAACCAGCAGGATCCGACCTTCGTCATCACACACAGCCAGCAGGATCCCACCTCCGTCATCACACACAGCCAACAGGATCCCACCTCCGTCATCACACACAGCCAACAGGATCCCACCTTTGTCATCACACACAGCCAACAGGATCCCACCTCCGTCATCACACCCAGCCAACAGGATCCCACCTCCGTCCTCACACACAGCCCGCAGGATCCCAACTCCGTCGTCACACACAGCCAACAGGATCCCACCTCCGTCATCACACCCAGCCAACAGGATCCCACCTCCGTCATCAAACACAGCCAACAGGATCCCGCCTCCGTCCTCACACACAACCAGCAGGATCGCACCTCCGTCCTCACACACAGCCAGCAGGATCGCACCTCCGTCATCACACACAGCCAGCAGGATCGCACCTCCGTCATCACACACAGCCAGCAGGATCGCACCTCCGTCATCACACACAGCCAGCAGGATCCCACCTCCGTCATCACACACAGCCAACAGGATCCCCAGCAGGATCCCACATCCGTCATCACACACATCCAGTAGGATCGCACCTCCGTCCTCACACACAGCCAACAGGATCGCACCTCCGTAATCACACACAGCCAACAGGATCGCACCTCCGTCATCACACACAGCCAGCAGGATCGCACCTCCGTCCTCACACACAGGAAACAGGATCGCACCTCCGTCCCCACACACAGCCAGCAGGATCGCACCTCCGTCCAGCCAGCAGAATTTAAACGGACTGTGCACTTCTCACTGATATATCACACAACGGCAACATACATTGTCCTGCCACTGTCATGGATATGTATTTGTGTTAATTCTGTCAGCGGGGTGTAATGGATGTTTTGGTCATGACCAAGGCCACCAACTTGAAGCACTGGCTATAATTCGGGACATAAAGAGGGGAATCGGTTAATGAATTGTCACACAGACAAATTTTCTGTTATTATTCCATGAATTATTCATGGTCCTCATGTCAATATTACCATCACCCTATCAGCTACTAAGACTTAATTACATGCTTACGGATCAAGGCGGTGTGGGGAATACTCTTGGGAGTGTTCACGGCGAAGACAGATATGCCATGTTGTGGTTGTACTGATCTCAGTCCATCTATACTGCTGTATCTATGGATGACAGTAGGCAAATCCACGTCATATGACTGAGTCCAATTACACTTTCAATAAGAGTTACAGTGGGTGATGCCACGTTACATGAGATGACATCGTGCAGGTCCATTCAATATACTGTTATTTTAGTCCGTAATCCGTAATTGAGAGAGTCCGGGTTATAAAGCACGCTTTAATGATAAATTAAGAGCAGTTTTGCCGGGACTCAGAAAATAGTGCGGATTATGGAGAAAACCGGATTACACAGGGTCCGGATTTGACAGATTCCACTGTACTGATTTTCAAGTGTCATGTTTCTTTCTCTGTATCGTGCTTTAAGTGGAGAAGTATATGATAAAGCTATACGTACTTGCTGGGACGTTTGGGGACGTTTTAGAACCTTCAATCGAAATGTAAAGTTTTTTATGTATTTTCCATCTTCGACGTGTAATATAAAAAAGTTTTCTTATCTCAATGTTCTGAACCGGGGTAGAAATGTATGCCCAGATATACTAAAAGGTACTCTTTCCCTCATTACACATTACGAAAACAGTACATCTTGATCTTTCTTCATCTGCAATTATAACAAAATGGTTTACGAAGCCAAGCGACTCGATTTTTACCATAGATTGATTTAAAGAGTGGTCTAAAATTTAACATTTCATAAAACTACACGAATAGTCAAAACCCTTCTTTAGGTTTTACTCTCTCTTCGCCTGCTGCTCCCGTTTGAGGTTGGAGATGAGAGACCCATAAAGCATACGAATGGCCTAAATCCGGATCCCCTTCTTGGAAGCCTTGGCCGCGCTGTGGCAGAACAACTTACTGTCATTACTAGATTTTTGGAAACGGCCTCTTTCAGATAGGTGAATGAAAAATGTTCATACCAGTGTATTTTGACAACACTCTATATTTACACTTATCTACATTTAAAACACCCTATATTTATATTTATCACGTTCTATGTATACGACACTATGTTTACAATGGTCTATATAGACAACACTCTCTATTTATAACATTTTATATTTACAGCACTGTATATATATATAACATTCTATATTTACAACATTGTTTATATATCCCAGCAGTTTGTAATTTTATTTCACACATATAACGATGTTATTCATGTATTGTGTAAGAATATCAACTTAATGAGTTTGTCTCTAAATTTATCATTTACCACGTTACGTAAAGTACAAAACAAAGTATATTGTTGCATAGCCGGTTACGCAACACGGAAGTGTGTTCTCGATCTATGTGATAACACCACAATCGACCACTGGCCATAACGTTCCTCTACGTCACATCTCTTTCTACAGTCGTAGACCGTCTATGCGCATGCTCAGTCCCTTCAACCTGATGTGTTTGGGAGGTAATTGCTTTTTCCAATTGGATCATTTCAGGGGTTTGCAGCACAGGTCTAGCTGAGACAATTCTTAAGCAAACCCTGGGTTACTGTGCAATTTCTATACCCCTTTATAGCTGACGCAGCGATCTGGTAAACGTACGAGGCCATCCTCTTAACCATGTTTTCTTTGCGTAGAATCAAGTTTAAAAAAGTTTAATTCACTTTGGCAAGATTTCTGTTTGCCTCCCAGGTATCTAAAAAGCATATTCATGGTGCTGCTTCCTGTGGCCTGCCTACACCAGTAATGGCAACCTACTGCCTTCAGGCATACACGGCATGGCATGAACAATGCCTTGTGAATAATTGTAAATATGTGCAAGATATTTAGTACGCCAACATTGGCAATATACAGAGTGAGTACATTTGCCGTTACTCGGAATCAGATCCAATAACAACTGACGCATACCAACTGTCAACTGACAAATGACACCTGTCAAATACCAACTGAAAACTGACAAATACTGACTGACAACTGACAACTGGTGAATACCAACTGTAGGCGGGCAACTGGTATGCACCAACTGGAAACTGTCAACTGCGAATCGTCAAATACTAACTGCCAACTTAGCAAATACCATCTGCTGACTGACAAACCGGCACATTCGAACTTTCTAAACTGCCATCCGACCTTTGGCAAATACTGGCAAAAACTGTCAAGTGTCAGTTGTCAACAGTTAACTTTTAACTGATAATAACAATTTTTCAATTGTCATCTGCTACCTGACTATCGCCAACTGTTAATTGTCATCTGCTACCTGACTATCGCCAACTGTTAATTGTCATCTGCTACCTGACTATCACCAACTGTTAATTGTCATCTGCTACCTGACTATCACCAACTGTTAATTGTCATCTGCTACCTGACTATCACCAACTGTTAATTGTCATCTGCTACCTGACTATCACCAACTGTTAATTGTCATCTGCTACCTGACTATCACCAACTGTTAATTGTCATCTGCTACCTGACTATCACCAACTGTTAATTGTCATCTGCTACCTGACTATCACCAACTGTTAATTGTCATCTGCTACCTGACTATCACCAACTGTTAATTGTCATCTGCTACCTGACTATCACCAACTGTTAATTGTCATCTGCTACCTGACTATCACCAACTGTTAATTGTCATCTGCTACCTGACTATCACCAACTGTTAATTGTCAAATGTCAGCTGACTGTTGACAATGGTCACACGTCAGATACACACTGCCAACTGACAACTAAAATGTCACCATTCAAGTATGGACGCACGGGGAAATTGCCTATCAAGTAATCAAAGACATTTAATATAGGTGTGAAATTTGTTTTGGAGTAAAGTAGCGATATCTCCACGTGTAGGGAATGGGTATAAATAAATATCATTACATGCTATTACAGCTTCGGAATAACAGTAAATGACGTGAATGTGTGAGGCATGTAGTATTTTCATGGAAATGTGATGTTATAACATCTGACCAAACCGTTTTTCTTCAGATCAATGTAATTGCAAAATACTCTGTTTTCTTAACAAAAAACTTTTCTTTGACTGCATTCATCAGAACTCAGGAAATGTGCATTTATTGGAAAAACTGAATTCACGGTAACTATTCTGTTGCTATGGTAACACCAGAAACACCGAATTAAGGAAAGGTTTTGAAGATTGACTTTATAACAAACCGTGACGTGAACATCCGAGCATTATTCCTGGCAATACCAGCCTCCTGACCAGAGATTGTGCCAACGGTCTACCTTCTTATTTATTATGCGGAAGATTCTATCCATTATGCATTAGTCGACCAAACTCAGTGTTCAGTTGACTCAGGGACAGCGGTCTTTATCATTTAGATGGTGGTTTTAAACAAAAGTCAACAGTAATAAGTACAACGAACATCCGTTAAACGATCTGGTCTATTCTTAGGGAATCGTATAGACGGGCATATTTCTGGATTAACTAATCATAAAGAATCATTAGAAATCATATAAAAATTGGCGTTTTGCATTTCTCTTTATATACACGCACCAAACAGCTTGCACGCAGGGATTCCATTTCAATACAATACGTCAACGGTAGAGAATAACCAGTGTCGTTAACTACTGCTGGTCGTAAGAGGCGATCCGCGCGACTAAGTGGATCTGGAGGTCAGCTTTGCTGACGTAGTTGTTTGTGTTTCACAACACCCCGATGGCACTTGAAGATGCTCTTGTTATCAGTCACTGGATTCTCTGTCCCACTCTTACATATGTACAGAACGTGGTCACGTAGCTGATATATTAATGAATATATATTAAGGAACGAAAATCCATATAGTCAGGATTTGAGTTATTGATTCTAACTGAGTTATGTTGGGTGTTGTCCGTAAACAAAGGCACTCAATATAATCAACTCAGCGAAACAACGAAAATATATAAATTCAGCACGCATAATAGCTACCCCATGAGAGTCAAGATCAACCAATAATCATTGCTTTCTTTTATTGCTTTCACGTCCACACGGGGAGAATATTCCACTTATTGTTATGAAACTTAACCTTTCCACACTGATATACAGAATAATGACAATTTCAATTATTGGAAAATATGTTGAAGAAACATTTCCGAAAGAATGCTTCAAACCGGCTCAAAACTGAGGCCTGTTCGTCCACAACCGGAAATGGATATATAAGAACACAAACCATGACAGCTACGGCAGTTAAACTGGGGTTAAACCCTTCCGGTGGTATGAAGATAGCCCGGATGTTAAGTGGTTGAGACTGATCGGGCAAAGCAAATCCCATCAGAGCGATGCGTTCAGATGTTGCCTCGTATCGACTTGGACAATACTCGGGGCCCGTTATGGTGGCGGCAAAGACAAAACAGTGCATCTCTATCTCCTGAGCTCCTCGCAGCGTCATGGCTTTCGTCCTTGCCAGAGAGAGGACAGTCGCGCGTGTGACAACGAAGGGAATCTCGGTTTCCGGTTGTGGTTTAATTATACTGTTTG
Organism: Haliotis rubra; assembly: GCF_003918875.1. NCBI lineage: Eukaryota > Metazoa > Mollusca > Gastropoda > Lepetellida > Haliotidae > Haliotis > Haliotis rubra. The sequence goes on from NW_025767519.1 coordinate 221,803, forward strand.
CCGTAACATATTGATCGGACATGTGACAGACTAACCTCGTCCAGAGCAGAGAACAGATTGAACTTTCTGTTTTGAGAGATTTGCTCTCCCATCAGATGACGATTAAAGAAAGTGTATTTGTGCTTCTATTAGGAAGTCAATTTAATCTGTTGTGGTGCAATGGCGGAAATGCTAGGCTCTCCACCACCATTTGGAAACTTGTCCGTCCTCTAGATTGGGCTCATCTTAGAACCCACGCATCGATATTTCATTTCGCAAACTATTGAAAACTCTCATTTCATGAAAAACTCAAATGTTGCGTCTTTTCAAACACATGCATGCTGAAGAAGCTGCTCAAGGTTGAGTGTATCGATTACACCACTTCATGGGCTAACAGTTATTGATCAGGTTATGCAAACCGATAACTTATTTGCGACACTATCCGGTCAGTCTTTCTATAGGACTAGTCTTCTACACGGCTAGTCATCAATCGCGGACTATTACCCGATACAGCACTAGTCTCTATACGCATGTTCATCTAAACAACTTGTCCAGTATACATCTAGTCCTCCACGTCTAGTCCTCCAGTCCTCCACGTCTAGTCCTCCAGGTCTATTCCGGTGTACTTGTCTCCTATTGTGTTGCTAGTCCCTCTACGCCTAGACCATCATATTACTCGTCCTATACGTCCTCATTATTACCAATTCTCTAACATATCTTCATCATGGTCCTCTAACAGACTAGTCTATATATTATGTGTCTTCTATATAGATATCCCTATATTACTAGCTCTCTTTATTGATAGGTATCTCTTTACCGTCCCCAGTATCATGTCACACTTAACGAGTTACCAAGTTTTCTGTACGGTTAGCTATTCACTCCACAGAGCCCAAATATAGCAACTTTTTCTTCTGCGTTACTGGGTCCTGGCTAGCTATTCTCGAAACGTTCGTAGCCTTACGAACTTCTTAAGCCCATTCTTAACACATTGGCTACGATCAAAGTTAAGAATTCTTAAGGCTACGAACGTTTCGAGAATAAGGGCCCTGCAGGTCTGTATCAGATCCACAAAACATTCGTAAGCCTATGATAAACTATAGAGTTACGACAGGTCGCAACGTTACGACAGCTTTGTTGATCGGGAACCTGATCCTATTATACTATTCTTTGTATTGTAATCGTCCATTCTGCATCCTTTTCAAGCGATCTCAACCGATGCTGAATGTTATACCGCCCCGACGTTATAGGAGGGTCTGCCTTCAAAGTTGAAGGTCGGTTGTTCGAATCCGTGTAGCGTCATACAAAAGACGCTAAAAGACGGTGCTTGTTGTTACACTGCCTGGTGAGAGACTAGGAGGATACAACAAAGACCGGTCGGCTCGGACCCAGTATGCCGACATTAATGAACACTGAGGCAAACAAGCACTCATAGCTCACGTCACCTGTAGTTTGATAAAGTACAAGGTAATGTACGTGATCCGCTCCGCCTAGGCGGCGCTTTGTTGGGCTTCCATTCTCCCCAGTCGTATATGGTTTGATAAATATAGAGTAAGGGCAGTGATGCAGCCCACGCATGTGCGATACACTAACGGAATCGGGTGGTCAGGCTGTTGACTTGGTAGACTCATGTTAATGAACCCGTAGATTGATGCTCATGATGTCAACCACTAGACACGGATAACCTGCAGAGTGCTTTTATACAGCTTGAATATCGCTCATTTCGGTGTTAAATGCAAACGTACAAACGAAGAAAAAAAAATATAAACTGGCCGCAGTAACATGGCTGGGTTAGTGCTGACTGCAGGGTAAACCAGCAAATAAATCCTGTACCCGGGTGTCAAAATTATTTGTAAACGCATTCCGTCAACACGGAGAACGATGTTACGTGAACGGCCCAGCAACGTAACAACGCCATGTACTTAGAGGAATTAACAATAAGCCCAAGTGTACTTGAATGACGAAGGTATCTTCCTTTAATGCCGGTATCAGGGGAGGCTGACAGAGCTGCAGCGTCTACAATGACTGCTGTGATATGATACCCTGTCATTAAGCCCCTCAACAAGTATTGAAAAGCTGGTAACACTCGGCACTGTCATCGATTGTTACGGTAAACCATGTCATCAGCCGCTCCCTACCTGGCATTAGCGCCACCTAGTGTCGAGCTGTTGCGTTGTGACTGTGCTAGAGCTTCCTCTATCCCACATCACAGCTTCTGGGAAACTACGACACACTTGTTCCTATAGAATATTGATGTTATTCACTGCATGGTGTAAATCTGCCATTAGCTCCACGCACACACGGCCGCAGTAAATACATAGCATGTGCTGTGCTGCAGGGCTGGTGTTAAGCATGGTACATCACCCATGCTGCTGTCACGGCCTACAGGCTATCATAGCATGGCTGTTGGCAATACACATCAGAACAAAGGAAACGGACATGGCTAATATGGTAATTTTTGTACGTATTTCGCGAAGCCATACCGGTGATGAGTCAGATGAATATGATTGATGAACACCGGTGTTTTACACTGATTTAAGCTATCGTGCAATGGCAGCATTACATAAGTGACAAGTAGCTGAAACATATCGGGGGCTTGTGTGGGATGAAAGGGTATTGATTCTACAGTGATAGCTGGCAGGGTTCAGAGAGCAGGGCCTTTGTGTTGTGTGTGTTTACAACAGTGTGTGTCAATTGTGTCTGTTTACGGTGTGAACACGGTTTTCGGTGTGTCTGTTGTGTCTGTTAACGAAATGATTTGTGTCTTCTATTTGACATTTAGTTAATGTGGTTTTTGATGTGTCTGTTTGTACAAGAGAGTGTGTGTGTATTAGCGTTAAGCGTCTCAGTGAAAGGAAGAGACATATGTATTTATGTGTGTGTGTTTGTTTGTTTCTGTCTCCAGGTCTCTTAACACTTCTGGATTGGTGGGGTAGCGTAATGGCTAAAGCGTCCGCTCGTCACTGTGACGACCCGGGTTCGATTCCCCACATGCGTACAATGTGTGAAGGCTCTTTCTGGTGCCCCTCGTCGTGATATTCCTGTCACATTGCTAAAAGCGGCGTAAAACCATACTCACTCACTTAACACGTCTGTATGTATGGTCGTGATTTATGCCGATGTCTGTCAGCATGGCCGTAATCACATCTGTCTTTGAGTCTGTTCAAGTGATTGGCTCTGATCTGATCATATCTGTCAGACAATCTCTGATCATGTCTTCTATATCGACCATGGACACGCGTTAAAGATAAATAGATAAAATGGATTTGAAATGCCGGCACTGTCGGTGTTTAGTCTCCGTTGATCAATGATCCGTAGTACAGCAGCCTATATATTGTATTTAACGTGTATAATGCTCTTGCTCCCAGAGAATCTTCGTTCCAGTATAACGGCACTTTCTCAGATACTTCGTCAGCTAATTCATGCTTTATACCCTATGTAGTGTATACTGGGTCCTACAGTCTTGTATGATCCCGTGTTTGGTTCTCTGTCCTATACTCCGTTTCATGCTGTCTAATGGCGATGGTTAAAGCGTTCGCTCGTCACGCCGAAACCCCGGGTTGGATTCCCCACATGGGCACAATGTGTGAAGCCTATTTCTGATGTCCCCCGCCGTGATGTTGCTGTAATGTTGCTAAAAGCGGCGTTAAATTATACTCAGTCGGTCAGTCAGTCATGCTGTCTAGAAAATGTTTGTTACTCCATGTTAGGTGAGTGAGTGAGTTTAGTTTTACGCCGCACTCAGCAATATTCCAGCTATATGGCGGCGGTCTGTAAATACTAGTAATCGAGTCTGGACCAGACAATCCAGTGATCAACAGCATGAGCATCGATCTGCGCAATTGGGAACCGATGACATGTGTCAACCAAGTCAGCGAGCCTGACCACCCGATCCCGTTAGTCGCCTCTAACGACAAGCATGGGTTACTGAAGATCAATATTCTAACCCGGACCTTCACGGGTTCCATGTTAAGTAGTATGTATAACACGCCATACCACACCCTTGGCATTTGCCTTTCAAATACTTGTGTCGGGTAATCTCTGAGTTGTTTCTGTAAGATACTCCTTCTCTAATCACATACCCCGTCTATTCTATATAAGCATTGCAAGATAGCATTGTCAGATACATAATATCTAATATTGCCATATTTATATCAATCAGTATGTAAATTACCGTCGTTAGGTAAATATCTGAGCTACTGATTCAGGTCAGTATAGGAAGACGTGGTGTTTGGAGTCCCAGTTCAAGTGTCCTATGTTAAGCTGTACGCATTCTGCAAGTACGATAGGAGACTTTAACCAGGGGAACGTGAGGCTTGATTGGCGACGTCAGATGACTGGCGGTAACTAACAACATCTTCTCATTGTCTGGCGGTTGGTATTGATTACTTTTTAAGCCAGTATTCACGGCGTGTGGCTGTATTGATTTATCCCTTGAAGGTAGTATGTAGTTACTACTTTCCAAATTAATTCTTTTAATATCTTCCCTGAAGAAGGTTTGATTGCAAAGATAACAATCTCCTTCGGGTTTTTTTGTGCCAGCTTATTTAGATTCATTCCTTTCTTTCTCATCGATGAAATACGATAGCTCTATAAATACTAACTTTCCACTATAAAAAGAACTTAAGCTTACACTTGAGGCTAAGCAAAACAAAGAAACAAACAAATTAAGTGATGATGCATGTATGACTGCCAAGGTTTGTCACGACTGAGATATCAGTGTGGAGTCAGTGTACACCTTGTCACAGTCAGACTGGCCAGATAGTGCTTACAGTCCACACATTATTATACATATACTGGGATGTCCAGACATTGTATTATAGCAGGTTCGGACATTATCACACATATACTTGGAGGTCCAGACATTGTATTATAACATTGTATCACACATATACTTGGAGGGTCGGACATTATCGGACATTATCACACATATATAGGTTGGAGGTCCAGACATACTTGGAGGTCCAGACATTGTATTATAGCAGGTTCGGACATTATAGCAGAGGTCGGACATTATAGCAGGTTCACATTATCACACATATACTTGGAGGTCCAGACATTGTATTATAGCAGGGTCGGACATTATCACACATATACTTGGAGGTCCAGACATTGTATTATAGCAGGGTCGGACATTATCACACATATACTTGGAGGTCCAGACATTGTATTATAGCAGGGTCGGACATTATCACACATTGTATTTATAGCAGGGTCGGACATTATCACACATATACTTGGAGGTCCAGACATTGTATTATAGCAGGTTCGGACATTATCACACATATACTTGGAGGTCCAGACATTGTATTATAGCAGGGTCGGACATTATCACACATATACTTGGAGGTCCAGACATTGTATTATAGCAGGTTCGGACATTATCACACATATACTTGGAGGTCCAGACATTGTATTATTGAGGTTCGGACATTATCACACATTATAGCAGGAGGTCGGACATTATCAGGGTCGGACATTATACACATATAGTTGGAGGTCCAGACATTGTATTATAGCAGGGTCGGACATTATCACACACATATAGCAGGTTCGGACATTATCACACATATAGTTGGAGGTCCGGACATTGTATTATAGCAGGTTCGGACATTATCACACATATAGTTGGAGGTCCGGACATTGATTATTGACATTATCACACATAGTTGGGTTAGCGGACATTATCACACATATAGTTGGAGGTCCGGACATTTGTATTATCGGACATTATCACACAGGTTCGGATTGTATTATAGCAGGGTCGGACATTATCACACATATACTTGGAGGTCCGGACATTGGAGGTCCGGACATTGTATTATAGCAGGGTCGGACATATATGGAGGTCCGGACACACATTATCACACATATATCCGGACATTGTATTTGGAGGTCCGGACATTGTATTATAGCAGGTTCGGACATTATCACACATATACTTGGAGGTCCGGACATTGTATTATAGCAGGTTCGGACATTATCACACATATACTTGGAGGTCCGGACATTGTATTATAGCAGGGTCGGACATTATCACACATATACTTGGAGGTCCGGACATTGTATTATAGCAGGGTCGGACATTATCACACATATACTTGCATGTTGAAACATTGTCATGTAAATGCCTACTCGTTTAGATGGTGCCTCAGATATACTTGCAAGTACAACATTGTCACAGATATGCATACAAGATCAGCATTGTGACAGATATACCTACAAGTATTGACACAGACATATTTGCTAGTTCAACATTGTTACAGATATACATACAAGTTCAACATTGTTACAGGTATACTTACAAGTACAACATTGCCACAGATATACATACAAGTTCAACATTGTCACAGATATACATACAAGATCAGCATTGTCACATCCATACATGCAAGATCAGCATTGTCACAGATACACTTGCAAGTACAACATTGTCACAGATATACTTGCAAGTACAACATTGTCACAGATACACTTGCAAGTACAACATTGTCACAGATACACTTGCAAGATCAACATTGTGACAGATATACTTGCAAGTACAACATTGTCACAGATATACTTGCAAGTACAACATTGTCACAGATATACTTGCAAGTACAACATTGTCACAGATATACTTGCAAGTACAACATTGTCACAGATATACTTGCAAGTACAACATTGTCACAGATATACTTGCAAGCACAACATTGTCACAGATACACTTGCAAGTACAACATTGGCACAGATACACATAAAAGATCAACATATTCACAGTTATACATACTACACTTGCAGGTACAACATTGTCACAGATACATGCAGGTTGAGACTGCTGTGGGTGGAGTTTCTAGCTGTGTCCGGATCTCTTGTGTGTCCAGATTAACCTTGCTGGCTTCTGGTGACTGACAATGATTTGCTTTTCATTTGTAATTTACCACCATAACTGTATCCTTGTACAACGGAGACACATAATCGGACACTTTCTCCGCTACAACGGCCACTGTGGGTCTAATCAATTTTAAATGGGGGAAACTGATAGCTGCGTGGTGTTCTTTCTAGATTGTACACGCTGTACAACTGATCGGCCTTTTCAATCGAACTCAGTATAATGATTCCCCTGGTCTGACATTCGTTTGCGATTAATCTGAATGAACCCAGCGTGATATATAAATATTTGATACACGAAAACCACTATCGTTTGTTGACACATTGAGGAGAGAAGATTAGGACAAATCTCTAACAGGATGGTCGGATTACAGCTGGTGTTGGAGACTATTTTGCAATGTAAAAATGTCTGGAAACAACTGACGGTGGAAAAATGGGTTAACAGACCACTGACGGGACAAGAGTGAACAGATCACTAGTTGGATGCTGGCGAGAGTAAGAGATTGTACTTTTTTGAGGGCGTGAACAATAAACGTAGGATTGGATAGTGTAGGGTCAGTGTAGGTGTAGGTTAGAGAATATTGTCAGTGTAGGTGTAGGTTAGAGACTATTGTCAGTGTAGGTGTAGGTTAGAGACTATTGTCATGAGCATGTGTAGGTAAGAGACTATTGTCGGAGAAGGTGTAGGTTAGAGACTATTTTCGGTATGGGAGTAGGTTAGAGACAGTTGCCAGTGTAGGTGTAGGTTAGGGACTATTGTCAGTGTAGGTGTAGGTGTTAGAGACTATTGTAAGTGTAGGTGTAGGTTGGAGACTATTGTCAGTGGCATGTGTAGGTAAGAGACTGTTGTCAGTGTAGGTGTAGGTTAGAGACTATTGTCAGTGTAGGTGTAGGTTAGAGACAGTTGTCAGTGTAGGTGTAGGTTAGAGACTATTGTAAGTGTAGGGTTAGAGACTATTGTCAGTGTAGGTGTAGGTTAGAGACTATTGTCAGTGGCATGTGTAGGTTAGAGACTATTGTCAGTGTAGGTGTAGGTTAGAGACTGTTGTCAGTGTAGGTGTAGGTTGGAGACTATTGTCAGTGGAGGTGTAGGTTAGAGACTATTGTCAGTGTAGGTGTAGGTTAGAGACTACTGTCAGTGTAGGTGTAGGTTAGAGACTATTGTCAGTGGCATGTGTAGGTTAGAGACTATTGTCAGTGTAGGTGTAGGTTAGAGACTGTTGTCAGTGTAGGTGTAGGTTAGAGACTATTGCCAGTGTAGGTTTCGTTTAGAGACTATTGTAAGTGTAGGTGTAAGTTAGAGACTATTGTCAGTGGCATGTGTAGGTTAGAGACTATTGTCAGTGTAGGTGTAGGTTAGAGACAGTTGTCAGTGTAGGTGTAGATTAGAGAGTATTGTCAGTGTAGGTGTAGGTTAGATACTATTGTCAGAGTAGGTGTAGGTTAGAGACTATTGTAAGTGTAGGTTAGAGACTATTGCCAGCGTAGGTTTAGTTTAGAGACTATTTTCGGTATAGGAGTAAGATAGAGACTATTGTCAGTGTAGGTGTAGGTTAGAGACTATTGCCAGCATAGGTTTAAGTTAGAGACTATTGTCAGTGTAGGTGTAAGTTAAGACTATTGTCAGTGTAGGTGTAGGTTAGAGACTATTTTATGCATAGGAGTAAGTTAGAGACTATTGTCAGTGTAGGTGTAGGTTAAGACTATTGTCAGTGTAGGTGTAGGTTAGAGACTATTTTATGCATAGGAGTAAGTTAGAGACTATTGTCAGTTGAGATGTAGGTTAGAGACTATAATCGGTGTATATATAGGTTACAGACAATGTCGGTGCTATGGACTATTGGCGGTCGCTCGTGTGTTGAAAAGTATTTCTTTTTGTGGATCATATCCAACAGAAACACAACGATATACAACTGGTTTGTCTGCAGTGACAGCATCCGCTAACATGGGACATTGCAGGTGGTAGTGGGGCGGCAATATATTGTAGCGGCAGTATAAGGGCATTGAAAGTTCCTTGTAAAGAAATATGCTTACTGTGTAAACTTACACATACCCATCCTCGCCAATTTGTCACAAATGAATACACCACTGAATATCAAAATGCTTCACTTTGACAGAGTAATAGCGGGTTTGATTTACAAAATGACTGTCGATGTCTATGTCGATGTCGATGTCGATGAATGCTTCTTTATACAGACTTTTACGATGTTTTGGAATCCAGTTTGATATGAAAGAATGGCTATGCCTTATGGTTTTAGATTCAAGCAAAATGTCGATAGTGCTAGGTTTTTTAAAATAAAATCCTCGTCTTTGGGAAAAACTACATAGTTTCATGCATTGCTGTCAGACCTTTGATGACAACTCTCAGGGACAGACAGGTTCCTGTTCTATTTTTTTATACAGTTTGTGAGTTAATGACATATTCTTCGAGAATATCCATACTGATTTGATTGTAGTGATCTAAATTTATAACAGGCCGTGCACGATATTGTTAGCCAGGAAGCCATATTTTTGTGTGTGACAAAGTATATAGCGTGTGATTGATGGGCACGAATCGCGTGTTATGCTTAAGGTTTGGTTGAAGTAAAAGAAGCACGTGTTATAATTTGATTTGCCCGCAAGAAGCACGTGTTATGGTCTACTAGACGTGTGAGCAACACTTGGTATGGTCTACTTGGTGTGTGAGAAGCACTTGTTATATTATGATTGACGTGCAAGAAGCACGTGTTATGGTCTACTAGACGTGTGAGCAACATTTGTAATGGTCTACTTTGTGTGTGAGAAGTACGTGTTATATTATGATTGACGTGCAAGAAACACGTGTTATGGTCTACTAGACGTGTGAGCAACACTTGTAATGGTCTATTTGGTGTGTGAGAAGTACGTGTTATATTATGATTGACGTGCAAAAAGGACGTGTTAAGGTCTACTAGACGTGTGAGCAACACTTGTTATGGTCTACTTGGTGTGTGAGAAGCACGTGTTATATTGATTGACGTACAAGAAGCACGTGTTAAGGTCTACTAGACGTGTGAGCAACACTTGTTATGGTCTACTTGGTGTCTACTTAATGTGTGAAAGGTGTTATTTTCTGTCTGAAAAGGCAAAAGCAATATATTTTGTCCTACCCAGTGTGCAAGAAGTGAGTGTTATCTATATCCTACTTAATCTGTAGGAAACGCATGCTATAATCTTGTTGTGTGTTAGAAATAGTGTTCTGGATGTGTATTATTTATCCTGAACCACGTACTACTACGTCACCGTGTTCAATGTTGCAGATTCACAGCAGTCTCTACCTGAACCTGCTGCCGTCCAAGACCCACCTGGCCTCTGGCCTGGTCAAGATGATGCAGGTGAACTATTGGTACCGGTTCACATTCCTCCTGGAAACAGACCTCGCCGACGACGGTTTCTATACTGTGCTTAGGGAGAAGACTCAAGCAAAGAAGTGGAATGTGGAGGTGTATAGGATGTCTCCAGCGATGAACACAAGCAAGAATATAGAAAACTTTTTGTCTTCACTTCGTGGCAATACGTCAAGGATATTTGTGCTACACACGGGCATTGTGCTTGCCGGAAGGATATTTCGCGCAGCTAGAAAGCTGTCGCTAGGAGAGCAAGAATTCGCATGGATTATTACTGAGAATGCGTACACACTGGATGATGACATCATTAGGGGTTACCCGCCCGGTTCTTTAGCTTTCCTCATGAACAACGAGTTCTGCATGAGCGAACTCCTGCAGGATAGCGTCTCATTCATCGGCACGTCGTTCGAGGAACATACCCATGTCATCAAGGAACATACTCAGCGACAGAAGCATGGATGTTATCCTAAGCGTATTACTAAGGAAAGATTTCACCATAACCCTGTATATAGGTAAGTATATTTATGTTTCATAGTTTAAATATGTTTTGTGTTGTGTCCTTATCACACAAAGGGCAGAACATGCCCTGTCTTCAAAGCGCAGCTATCACATCCGGAACCTAGACTTCCCGGTTCGCAATGATTATATTGCTGTTTGTTTCGATACTGTCCGTCCCTTCTTATCACTTAACGTTAACCATCTGAGACCTGCATCACTTCGGGGTTCCCTCCCACATTGAGCAGATACGCTGTGCTATAACTTGAATGTTCATTCACTCCTCATCTTGTAATTAAAGATGTTGTTTCTCCTTATATAGTTAATTGGGTTCACATGGAACCATTGAAGGAATTAATCATGCTAAAGTTGGTGGTCTCAGAATTGGGTGACAATAAAATCAGGAATGATTTGTTTTGAAAATGTGTTGTTAGAAGAGGCATTAGCTGACCCTGTTGTACGTTGGTTGGTTTTATAGTTTTAGGGCGACGTGGGCCAATAAGAGGCCTATTTGCGCCCAACACATTGACTTGATTTAATGAACATAGGTAATTTCATAATTTCATCGCCCAAAGGAACCGTTTAGTAAGGATAAAAGAAACGACAACACTATTAATTTGGATAGATGTATACATATATCGAATAACCTCTGCTTTGTGTTACGGATTAAAAACCTTAAGTAATCACTTCCATTTCTGAAACATGAAATACTCATTCATTAAAAAAGCGGTAGTTTCAGATGACAGAGTGTTAAAATGATTTAAAACCACAGAACTAAATCTGTCTAAGCCATTCGCGGGCCTGTCTAGATTACATCATATTTTCCAGATGACGAGACAAAATCTAAAACTGCCCGTTGCACAGACCCATACATGATATTGGGGCCCAAAACTGTTTCTAAGGAAAATACATCATCAACCTCAAGTACAGCGCTTCTGAGATTATGTCTTATGTTGTTATGGCCAGGGCATGTAATTAAATAATGTTCGATATTTTCAGGCGTCTCCAAATTGCAATGGCCACATTTAGAAGAGACCTGTTGTACGTCTCGTTGTGCACAGTTGTTGCCCTTTTACACGCCAGTATCCGCTGATCGTAGGTTCGAATTCTAGATTCGCCCTGATGATACTCCTAGATGAGCTACATGGGTGCTTGTGGAATGGTTCAACACTTACCATTCCACATTAACTGACACGCTGAACTAGAACGGATCAGATGTTTTTGGTTTATTATTGTATGTCTTCTCTGTACACTGTTTTGTGATGTTTATACCCTATATCTAGTTCGTGCTATTGCCCACCAGTGTAGGGTTTGGATCAAGGTCCAGGTACTTTTCTAAAATCTCGAAGGTCCCGTAGGGGTGTTGATTCGTTTAGACGAGTGAGTGAGTAATTGAGAATGGCCACATCACGCCGAGCACGTCAATATGACATACCACAGCGGGCGACACCAGCAGATGCATTGTATTCTATCAGAGGGTCTGCTAATTGCTATGCCCAACTATTTATAATCGACTTTAGCAGTACTGTAACCGAGGTTCGGTAATATGCCATTCCTAGTGTTGAGTCTGGCAGCTTGTAATCCTCTGTGTGTAGTACTGAAATGAATTTATGTAATCTACCATGTCTGGTAATGTATGGTAGGACTTTTAAGTTGCCGTGCCAAATATTGATTCTGAACAATGCACGTGGGGGTTGATATTTAATCTGAAGGTTTTCTTTCTACTGTGTCTTCAATTGAATCTGTAGGTTCTGCGATCTGCTATGCTTGAATCTCCGGGCTAATTTACTATGGAAGGTATCAAATCAGAAGGTCTGTGATGTATTATGGCAAACATTGAATCACAGGGTTTGTAATTTATTATGGAAGGTATCAAATCTGAAGGGTTGTGATGTATTGGAAGGTATCAAATCTGAAGGTTTGTGATGTATTACGACAAGCATTGAATCACAGGGTTTGTAATTTACTATGGAAGGTATGAAATCTGAAGGTTTGTGATGTATTGGAAGGATGTATTACGACAAGCATTGAATATTATCAAACCTGAAGGTTTGTGATGTATTACGACAAGCATTGAATCACAGGGACTGTAATTTATTATGGAAGGTATCAAATCTGAAGGTTTGTGATGTATTACGACAAGCATTGAATCACAGGGACTGTAATTTATTATGGAAGGTATCAAATCTGAAGGTTTGTGATGTATTACGACAAGCATTGAATCACAGGGACTGTAATTTATTATGGAAGGTATCAAATCTGAAGGTTTGTGATGTATTACGACAAGCATTGAATCACAGGGACTGTAATTTATTATGGAAGGTATCAAATCTGAAGGTTTGTGATGTATTACGACAAGCATTGAATCACAGGGACTGTAATTTATTATGGAAGGTATCAAATCTGAAGGTTTGTGATGTATTACGACAAGCATTGAATCACAGGGACTGTAATTTATTATGGAAGGTATCAAATCTGAATCTGAAGGTTTGTGATGTATTACGACAAGCATTGAATCACAGGGACTGTAATTTACTATGGAAGGTATCAAATCTGAAGGTTTGTGATGTATTACGACAAGCATTGAATCACAGGGACTGTAATTTATTATGGAAGGTATCAAATCTGAAGGTTTGTGATGTATTACGACAAGCATTGAATCACAGGGACTGTAATTACTATGGAAGGTATCAAATCTGAAGGTTTGTGATGTATTACGACAAGCATTGAATCACAGGGACTGTAATTTACTATGGAAGGTATCAAATCTGAAGGTTTGTGATGTATTACGACAAGCATTGAATCACAGGGACTGTAATTTATTATGGAAGGTATCAAATCTGAAGGTTTGTGATGTATTACGACAAGCATTGAATCACAGGGACTGTAATTTACTATGGAAGGTATCAAATCTGAAGGTTTGTGATGTATTACGACAAGCATTGAATCACAGGGACTGTAATTTATTATGGAAGGTATCAAATCTGAAGGTTTGTGATGTATTACGACAAGCATTGAATCACAGGGACTGTAATTTATTATGGAAGGTATCAAATCTGAAGGTTTGTGATGTATTACGACAAGCATTGAATCACAGGGACTGTAATTTATTATGGAAGCTATCAAATCTGAAGGTTTGTGATGTATTACGACAAGCATTGAATCACAGGGACTGTAATTTAGTATTTCCCAGTATTGAATCATCTGTTATATAATCTACTGTGCCGAGTTATAATTCTAAGAATTTGTAGTTTACAATGCCAAGTATTATGTCATATGAGGGTTTGCAATCTACTGTTGTTCAGAGTTGATTCACAACATGAAACGCTAAGGTTAGCCAGGGAATCGATACGTAGAGAACTTAACTGTGAAATGACTAAATAGTCAATGACAAATCAATAAATTCCACTGAAATTCACTGGATACGGTCTACAATCACACAAAGCAATACAATGAGTTAAATTATGTGGCAGAAGCAATTTACCATAACAATCGCTGTTATAAGTCAATGCACTCTCGGTTATCCAGCACAGGCCACAGTTGAATGCCAATGTGGTAGATGCTCCGGGTCTAAGAAAGACAGGCTCCGAGTGGCCCTCCCCGCACTCGTACATAGGTACAACCAATGTTCTAAAACATACCGCCTGTAAGGGCCGAGAACAACTTTGCTTCTATAATTATATCTGCAATGTGTATTGTTTAGAACTGAAACCGAGAGGATGTTTCTGGAAATGTTTAGGCGCATGCAGTTCGGTCAGTGTTGAATGATATGAAGTGATCACTAGTTCTGTTCTCCGATACTCTGTATTCTGTGTCTAACAGTGAAAGAGTTTAGTCTTACACCGCTTTTTGCAATATTCCAGGAATATCACGGCGGGGGACACCAGAAATGGTTTCACGCATTGTACCCAAATGTTAAATCGAACCCGGGATTTCGGCGAACGTTTTAACCACTAGGCTACCCCACCCCAACTGCGTTTAAGAACAAATAGGGCGCCCATAGTGTAAATCTATGGCATATTACGTATTATTCAACTAAATGGTGGATGTACTTTCGGTGTCTCTCCTGAATTTCTTTTGATCCCAAAACATTAGACGACAGTCAAATCTAAGGGCAATTATTTTCACTTTTTCTAAAAGTAGTCTTTTTCCTTACCGCCAAAATAACGTTGCTACGTGGGTGTTGATATTGATGAGACGTCTGCCAGATGGACAGTTAGTCAATAACTATTTAGGATGTCATTTCTTAACTCCAATAGCAGGAGGATAAGTTGACGTAAACGGATAACAACCTGAGGTCATATGTGTACGTTAAACGATCGATTGCTTTAATACAGTTTGTCGCATTTTATTAAAGTGCCATATTGGAACATTTTATCGATTTTGATGAAAAAAAGGCATGTGACAGGAACACTGTGGCAGAACTGTCGAGAGCCGTTGTACATATTGCGGTTGGGATATTTCCTTTTGATGTGTTTGAATGGTATCGTGGTTCCGTTAATATGAAAGAAACTTGAATGTTACATTTTAGTGAAGAATCATGGCGTGATTACATGATTTTAGTTTTAAGGCTATTTTATATTTTTTGAGTAATGAAATTGTGATTTATACTGCAAGGGACTAGCATACATGAAACATGTGAAATATTGCAGACGAAAACAGACGTGACAGGTATTGGCATGTTTGTATATTACGTTCCACACGACGGTGACGCGTTCACGTTATGTCAAACATTCCCACGTCACGTCATGGCAAACAATGTCACGTGCTGTCAGGTCACACAATCACAGTCATTTCAAGTCACGCATCCCCAGGTCATTTCATGACACGGGATTTCAGTGTCACAGAAGTGCATGTCAGCTCACACAGTCTCGGGTTATTCGTGTGACGCAATGTCACGGAATGCTCAGGGTATACAAGGCGTGTCACGTGGTGTGGTGTTTTTCCGCAGCTGTCGGCAATAGTCCAGATATAGCACGAGGCCTTAACACGTATCGAACTGTGCAAACCTGTGGTTGATGGCTCGAAGATCCCGTTCATAACTGATCTTCAGTAACCCATGCTTGTAAGAGGCGTCTAAGTTGACTCAAAAGCGGACCGATGAATTACGTCTAACTCGAAAACTAATAGACATAACATACTTAATGAAACGCTGCTCATAATCAAAACATCATACCCACTCTGTGAGGTTTTTGCAGAATTTTTGTCCTAAATATAATAAAGTTGTTTAACAAACTATCATTAAAATATTGACACAGTTCACTATTTGTTACGAGGGAGGAGTGCAGAAAAAGGGACAGCCAGGTGTTCGAGAAGAACGTTCACAGACAAAATTATTTATTCATTAACCTGTGCTGTGCTGTCTCCATCCGTTCTCGAACACCTGACTGTCCCTTTCACTGCACTCCTCCCTCGTAACAAACAGTGAACTGTGTCAATATTTTAATGATAGTTTGTTAAACAACTTTTTTATATTTAGGACAAAAATTCTGCAAAAACCTCACAGAGTGGGTATGATGTTTTGATTATGATCAGCGTTTCATTAAGTATGTTATGTCTATTAGTTTTCGAGTTAGATTGCAATTCATCGGTCCACTTTTGAGCCAAACGGACTGTAGTTGATCCAAGTCGTCGACTCCAAAATGAATACATCGGTGTTCATGATGTCGACCACGGGATTCATTGTAATGAGCTTGTCAGTCTGTCCTCAAATCATGTTATATCTGGGACATGTGTCTAAAACTTTCACGCATAAAAACAGGCTGTAAAATGGTGTCTTTCGTTATTTAGGGATTTTAAAATGTATTATTCTTTCCGTTTCCACGGCAACAAGTTTCAATTTGACGCTGGTGATATTGGTGTGTTTGTTCGAGCAATAACTCCGAAACTTCTTAGCATTGGTTCATTCAAACGTGGTTTACAAGGATTTTTTGTCAGCTGCTATTTAGGGATTTCCAGAAGTTTTACTTTGACTCAGTTCACAGGGATGTCTTTTTCAAGAGCTTATCTCCATAACTATCTCCTTGTCATCAGTACACATGCAGATTGACGAAATTGTAAACGGTACATCTATTCCTGGACAAATTCCAAATATTTGATTCATATTGGTTCATTATAATTTTGCATGGATTTTATTCTGCTTAGCTATTATCTTATGTTTAGAAATATCTGTAAATTTTCTTTGTTCAGCCAATACGCACTCGCACGCGCACGCACACACCAGTTGTAGCCAACTGCCAGATTAGATGTCGCATTTCTAAATGCCATTATAAATATTTAGCGTGTATATAGGTTAAAGTTGCACAGATATAGAGTGTATATAGGGCGGAGATACACAGACATAGGGTTGCAGGCATATGACGTAGATATGTATATCAATTGGTATGAGCTTCACACTTTCAATGGACGGAAAGTGTATTTCCATGTTAAAAAGATAACTATACTTTTCCAACGTCACACCAATGTCAGCTATTGTTATGTTAACTGGTTATCGATATGCTGACAACAGGGCATTGGATAATTACACTGCATCGACCTTTCGCTCCAACGTTCCACCCTTAACTACGGGACAGGACTATTGAAACGCTGAGCACGCAGCCGACTGGTAATTTACAGTTATAAGTTATTCATGGCACAGACTGTATCAGTAAATAACAGGTATATTTGTGGTCTGGGACAGGTGAACTGGAATTGATTCTCCAAGTAGAGACTGTGTTCTAATTCAGCTTCTGAAGCAAACCATGACGTCGATGATCCTAAACCTCAGGGATCCAATTGTTACTGGTAGTGTGTAGTACTATTTCTACCATGACGTTGATGATCCTAAACCTCAGGGATCCAATTGTTACTGGTAGTGTGTAGTACTATTTCTACCATGACGTTGATGATCCTAAACCTCAGGGATCCTATTGTTACTGGTAGTGTGTAGTACTATTTCTACCATGACGTTGATGATCCTAAACCTCAGGGATCCAATTGTTACTGGTAGTGTGTGGTACTATTTCTACCATGACGTTGATGATCCTAAACCTCAGGGATCCAATTGTTACTGGTAGTGTGTAGTACTATTTCTACCATGACGTTGATGATCCTAAACCTCAGGGATCCAATTGTTACTGGTAGTGTGTGTAGTATTATTTCTACCATGACGTTGATGACCTCAGGGATCCTATTGTTCAGGTACTATTTCTACCAATTGTTACTGGTAGTGTGTAGTACTATTTCTACCATGACGTTGATGATCCTAAACCTCAGGGATCAAATTGATACTGGTAAGTCTATTTCTACCAGACGTTGATGATCCTAAACCTCAGGGATGCTACTGATCAAATTGTTACTGGTAGTGTGTGGTACTATTTCTACCATGACGTTGACGATCCTAAACCTCAGGGATCAAATTGTTACTGGTAGTGTGTGGTGCTATTTCTACCATGACGTTGATGGTCCTAAACCTCAGGGATGCTATTGTTACTGGTAGTGTGTAGTACTATTTCTACCATGACGTTGATGATCCTAAACCTCAGGGATCAAATTGTTACTGGTAGTGTGTAGTACTATTTCTACCATGACGTTGATGATCCTAAACCTCAGGGATCCTATTGTTACTGGTAGTGTGTAGTACTATTTCTACCATGACGTTGATGATCCTAAACCTCAGGGATCCAATTGTTACTGGTAGTGTGTAGTACTATTTCTACCATGACATTGATGATCCTAAACCTCAGGGATCCTAGCGTTACTGGTAGTGTGTAGTACTATTTCTACCATGACGTTGATGATCCTAAACCTCAGGGATCCTATTGTTACTGGTAGTGTGTGTACTATTTCTACCATGACGTTGATGATCCTAAACCTCATGATCAAATTTGTTACTGGTAGTGTGTGGTGCTATTTCTACCATGACGTTGATGATCCTAAAACCTCAGGGATGCTTACTGGTAGTGTGTAGTACTATTTCTACCATGACATTGATGATCCTAAACCTCAGGGATCCAATTGTTACTGGTAGTGTGTAGTACTATTTCTACCATGACGTTGATGATCCTAAACCTCAGGGATCAAATTGCATTACTGGTAGTCAGTGTGGTACTATTTCTACCATGACGTTGATGATCCTAAACCTCAGGGATCCTATTGTTACTGGTAGTGTGTACCATGACGTTATTTCTAAACCATGACATTGATGATGATCCTAAACCTCAGGGATCCTAGCGTTACTGACAGTGTGTAGTACTATTTCTACCATGACATTGATGATCCTAAACCTCAGGGATCCTAGAAGCGTTACTGGTAGTGTGTAGTACTATTTCTACCATGACATTGATGATCCTAAACCTCAGGGATCCTAGCGTTACTGGTAGTGTAGTAGTACTATTTCTACCATGACATTGATGATCCTAAACCTCAGGGATCCTATTGTTACTGGTAGTGTGTAGTACTATTTCTACCATGACATTGATGATCCTAAACCTCAGGGATCCTAGCGTTACTGGTAGTGTGTGTAGTACCATATGATGATCCTAAACCAGGGATGTTACTGGTTGAGTGATACCATGACGTTGATGATCCTCAGGGATCCTAGCGTTACTGGTAGTGTGTAGTACTATTTCTACCATGACATTGATGATCCTAAACCTCAGGGATCCCAGGGATGTAAACCTAGCTATTGTTACTGGTAGTGTGTAGTACCTATTTCTACCATGACATTGATGATCCTAAACCCCAGGATCCTTGCGTTACTAGTCAGTAGTACTATTTCTACCATGACATTGATGATCCTAAACCTCAGGGATGCTATTGTTACTGACAGTGCGTGTAGTACTATTTCTACCATGACATTGATGATCCTAAACCTCAGGGATCCAATTGTTACTGGAAGTGTGTAGCACTATTTCTACCATGACATTGATGATCCTAAACCTCAGGGATCCTAGCGTTACTGGTAGTGTGTAGTACTATTTCTACCATGACATTGATGATCCTAAACCTCAGGGATCCTAGCGTTACTGGAAGTGTGTAGTACTATTTCTACCATGACATTGATGATCCTAAACCTCAGGGATCCTAGCGTTACTGGTAGTGTGTAGTACTATTGCTACCATGACATTGATGATCCTAAACCTCAGGGATCCTAGCGTTACTGGAAGTGTGTAGTACTATTTCAACCATGACATTGATGATCCTAAACCTCAGGGATCCTAGCGTTACTGGTAGTGTGTAGTACTATTTCTACCATGACATTGATGATCCTAAACCTCAGGGATCCTAGCGTTACTGGTAGTGTGTAGTACTATTTCTACCATGACATTGATGATCCTAAACCTCAGGGATCCTAGCGTTACTGGAAGTGTGTAGTACTATTGCTACCATGACATTGATGATCCTAAACCTCAGGGATCCTAGCGTTACTGGTAGTGTGTGGTACTATTTCAACCATGACGTTCACGGTCACATGTCTCTACTAGTAAACCTAGCGTTACTGACAGTCAGTAGTGTTATTTCTACAATGACATTGATGATCCTAAACCTCAGGGATCCTAGCGTTACTGGAAGTGTGTAGTACTATTTCTACCATGACATTGATGATCCTAAACCTCAGGGATCCTAGCGTTACTGGTAGTGTGTAGTACTATTTCTACCATGACATTGATGATCCTAAACCTCAGGGATCCTAGTGTTACTGGTAGTGTATGGTACTATTTCTACCATGACGTTCACGATTGCATGCTTCTACTAGTAAACCTAGCGTTACTGACAGTCAGTTGTACTATTTCTACCATGACATTGATGATCCTACCTCAGGGCTTTACTGGTAGTGTGTACTATTTCTACCATGACATTGATGATCCTAAACCTCAGGGATCCTAGCGTTACTGGTAGTGTATGGTACTATTTCTACCATGACGTTCACGATTGCATGCTTCTACTAGTAAACCTAGCGTTACTGACAGTCAGTTGTACTATTTCTACCATGACATTGATGATCCTAAACCTCAGGGATCCTAGCGTTACTGGTAGTGTGTGGTACTATTTCTACCATGACGTTCACGATCACATGTCTCTACTAGTAAACCTAGCGTTACTGACAGTCAGTTGTGCTATTTCAACCATGACATTGATGATCGTTAGTCTCAAGCAGTGATTCTGGACTTACTTCCAGTCAGTGCTCCTAGTTCTACCATGACACAATGATTGCTGGTTCTAAACATCTGAGGAATCTCCAAGAAAGGAATTGTAGGATCCCGACAATAAGTAGGTGGATACTATGGCTTGGGAATATTTGATTTTTGTTGTATCAAATATCTATTTGGGTATGATTCGACGAATAAAGGCTGTTAGAATTGTGCTTCTGAAAGAAGTACAGGACGTTTTAACAGATTAAGTACTGTGATATGAACATTCGTGTAGTTCTAAACTTCTCGTGAACAGTATGTAAATTGAGTGTGCATACCTTGTGGTCTGACAGATGACAGGTTTACCTCTTAAGACCTTACTGTTCACTTATCTTTCACGACTGAGCGTACTGTCTGCCTGTCTACAGCGTGGAAAGGCATGGGGGCACAACGTATCCTCACTATAGACAGACAGCTGTGTAAAACCCTGCCAAAGACCCTGTGGGTAGAACCCTACCACATACACCATGTCACGGAGTCGCCATGTTGTTTTGTTTTGGCTAGAGGAGCTCTCTATCTTCACCCAGGATGGTACGTGTTGTTTGTACGAGCGGAATATCCACCTATCTGAACTGATGGAAATTATAGATTTCCATTCCAAATCAAGCTGAATGTACGCACCACAGCTATTGTCTCTGCAGCCAAAAACCTAGCCTCGGCCCAAGCGTGTTTCTGGAAGCACATCCTGTCTCCCATCCCTGGCGTCCCCGCAGCAGAAATAGCCCCCAGTGCCTCCACACTCCGCAAGTTGACGTGACTTTCTGTGATTTATATGACCTTGATCCTGCCACCAAGACGTTACAGTCAAGCACCATTGTAGCGGCTCCGAGGTTTTGACAACATCTCCCACAGGAGTTTAATAATCAATACTTTCTCTGAGAATATGAATGAAAAACGGGGTACACAAAGATAAGCCCGAACAATCATTGAGAGAAAGCAAACAACAGCCGGGCTAACAAGTAATGGTTCATAGAATACCAAGGTTTTGAAGTGGTGTGTAACAAAGTTCTAAGTTATGGATGTTGTTGATAATGAGTAACAAGGCTGGCTAAGTGTGTGTCGTCTAACCAGGTTACATAGCTGTGAAGTAACACAGCTCACTATGTAAAGAGGAAGTAGACTATGTATTGGCTGTTGCAGAGAAAATACGAATGTAACTAAGGTGGAAGACATAGAATAAAGAGCGAGTGAGTGAATGATCTTTTGAACACATCGCTGTTTTTTTTTATTAGAAAACACCAATGAGACAGTCATGTTTCAATTTGAGTGTAAGCACAGTGAAGACGTGACAAGAAACGTGAAACGTGTCAAGACCGAACAATCTGACAGGGACGTTACTATCTGAACTAGAACTCAATCAGTCAATACTTTATTCAGTATCATAGTTCGAGATGCCAATGCTAAATTTACTAGTATGGTATTTGTAATATACACACGTGAATTTTGATGATTCTGTACAGAAGGGTCCATATCGTACAAAACAACGTTTAGCAAAACTGTCTGAACAAAAGGATGACGTGAACTTTCCCAGTATAACCAGCAATATTCCAGCTGTTTAGGCCTACAGTGTCTGCACTTGGAGGTGCAACAGAGCATGCTATTTCTACTAAGTTTTAAAAGTGCGTCATACGACGCTTGGTAAAAATACATCATTTACAGTCTCTGTAAATCTTTGAGTAGGTTTTATGGCTGACATTTGGAGGACATTTCCAAATTTGACTCATCGTGACAAAAATGATGTCTTGGGGTTTTACCTTAACGATTGCCTTTCTATGTATTAATGAGGACGCCATCAGTGGGCAGGATACACTCACCTTTTTTGTGAACACCTGGCATTATCACTGTTCGATAGTCATAATGTAGGATCATGATAGAAAAGGAATCGTACAATTTCTTATGAATACGGACAGGTAAGAATACACAATGCCATATAAAAAGGTCCAATGTAACATATGTTATCTTTGGGATTACGCTTTCTGGAAAGGGTTTTGTCGCTTATATTTCTAAACAGAAACATCACCATTGTTGTCAGATGCAGCACTTTACCTTGTCAGATGCAGTACTTTGCCTTGTCAGATGCAGCACTTTACCTTGTCAGATGCAGCAATTTACATTGTCAGATGCAGTACTTTACGTTGTCAGATTCAGTACTTTACGTTGTCAGATTCAGTACTTTACGTTGTCAGATGCAGCACTTCAGTTGTCAGATGCAGTACTTTACTTTGTCAGATGCATTACACTACGTTGTCAGATTCAGGACTTTAGTTGTCAGATGCAGCGCTGTACAACGCAAAATATAATATATCCTCACACAGCCCAAACAGACAGGTTGTTGTCTGTGCCCCAGAAATCTGTAATAACTCGGCAGTGTTGTAGGAGGACCACGACACCTGTTAATCATGCAGTTATACCGACGGGATTTCACTTATTCTCTCATATGTCGTTGCCATAACGATCACGCAAAACCAGTGTGCCCGAGTGCTTTTGGGTCAGCGTTAGAGGAACTATCAAAACAAGCCAGTGTTTGTAGTTAATCAAGCATCTTTATCCCCTGTCCTGAATAGTTGACAGAGATCAGGATACTGGTCACTAAATCCCCTTGTAATTAGGGGACGTGGTTGAAGTGCCTCCTTCACACCGAGTCCAGCCAATACTTCCTGCCATGTTGGCCTTAAGTGTGCAGTGAGTGTGGAAGATGCCCTTTGTGTAGCGGTATTCTGTTGTTGATGTTATATTTGTTACCGAAAATGGTTTATAATGCACACATGCACCTTTAGTACTAAAGTTGTATTAGCCTTAATAACTTCATGCAAGTAAAGCGACAAATCCCTTTCTGCATCCGTAATCTCCGTCAGTTTTACGATTTGGACGATGTCATTAGCATGTGTTTATGACTCACTATCAAATATTGATACCAGATATTCGTGAAACTGTGAGTGTATCCTGCCTTTCCGGTGGCACCCCCCATAAACACATATAATAACATCGTGTACCTCTGGGAGATTGTCATCATAACATAGTAGTATTTTCTTGATAATACATGTTTCAATATCATACGTGCATCATGAAATATATATCAGTTAGATCGTACTTAGGGTGATACATTTTCATCTCCTTCTGTCAGTCCGTGTTTAGTTATGTCACGGCCCTTGTGATACGATATTATCATCTGTGAGTTAGTGTTTAGTTATGTCACGGCTCTGGTAATACGATATTATTATCTGTCAGTCCGTGTTTAGTTATGTCACGGCCCTGGTGATACGATATTATCAACTGTCAGTCCGTGTTTAGTTATGTCACGGCCCTGGTGATACGATGTTATCATCTGTCAGTCCGTGTTTAGTTATGGCATGTCCCTGGTGATACGATAATATTATCTGTCAGTCCGTGTTTACTTATGTGACGGCCCTGGTGATACGATATTATCATCTGTCAGTCCTTGTTTAGTTATGTCACGGCCCTGTGATACGATATTATCTCATTCATTCAGTCTGGGCTTAGCTATGTCACGGCTCTGGTGATACGATATTATCATCTGTCAGTCCGTGTTATTTATGTCACGGCCCTGGTGATACAATATTATCAACTGTCAGTCCGTGTTTATTTATGTCAAGGCCCTGGTGATACGATATTATCATCTGTGAGTCCGTGTTTAGTTATTGTCACGATATTATCATCTGTACGTCAGCCCGTGTTTAGTTATGTCACGGCTCTGGTGATTCCATGTTTCGTCTTGTGACATATACTCCAATTTGGTTCAGGTTTCATAGGTTAAATTTAGTTCACAAGAGATTTGTACACCTAATGAAAACTGCAAAGGTACCGTTTTGATGTCGTATCGCTCATTGTGACGCAGAAGGTATGACGTCGCAGTAACCTGTAGAAATACGCCGGATTCCAAGCTGTCCTTTGTAGATTTCCATCGTGTTTTCTGCACATCCTTTGAACTTCACGTTCAGTACAATGTTTAGTAATGCAAACTATATGGCTGGAATAATGCCGATGTGACGCAAAACCCAACTCAACTCAACTATAATTTTATATATGTTTATTCATTTAAATATACGTACCGACAATGAATTAAAAAATGTATATCTGAATATTAGCTTCCCCCATGATGCGGTGATGCGACCGTCACATTAACTGTCTCAGTCACGAGAAGTGTAATGTGATTTGAGAACCTCTGCCTGACCAGTCCAAATTCCAAAATTACGGTAGAACCGATTATTAATTCTCGTAGTCTCGCCACTCCTCAAACAAAACATCCTCTGAGCTACCATTATGCTGTAACATGTTGTGTCCACATTGGGGAAATTATGTTGTAATCTTGTCTCAGTGACTCAAATTATAGCCGCTCACCAAGTCGTAGTTCTATCAAAATAAACGCAAAAGAAGTTATTGCCCCATTAATGAGACGTAATTCGAATATTATTCCTGCAGAGAGATATATTCATATAAAATAGGCAGGAGAGAGCATACTATAATCATTATGTAAAATGTTACTTGTCGCCAGGCCAATGCGAACTTAAGGTAAATAAAACTATGATACATGCCTGTATCCAGTACATCACCATGATAGAATAACTATTCCTGTTTGTTTCATTTGAAGCCACCATCAAACAAGGGTGTATATTTTCTTTTGCCATTTGACCCGTGAAGATCCTGGGTTAGAACTGATCTTCAGTAACCCATGCTTGTCGTAAAGGCGGCTAACGGGGTCGGGTGGTCAGACTCGCAGACACATGTCATGGTATCCCAATTGCGTAGAATGATGCGCATGATGTTAATCACACGATTGTCTGGTCCAGACTCGATGATTTACCGACCGCCGTCATAAAGCTGAAATATTGCGCGGCGTTAAACAACGAATGAATAAATCAATTCTTGGTATGGCGTATTGATTGATATATATTCCTATAACATTGACTGACTATGCTTGTATGTTTCAGAGCGCTGCATGAAACTGCAATATATGGCAAGACGGGTGCCCTCCAGTTCGACATGGATGGTAACTTAAAGACTATCAAATTACGTGTGAGGAATCTTGTGTTCGATGGGAAAAACAACGTGTGGCGGGATATTGGGTGTGTTCAAGGTGACGACATCCGCCCTTTCGGCATTATCTGGCCAGGGGAGGCAAATCTCATCAGTTCCCAGCCACCGGGGAAAAAGAAGTATCGGGTGGTGACCAATCCCGTACAACCCTTCGTTATGCAAGAGAAACCTCACGCCGACTATAGCGCATGTTTAACTGATACAACATGTCTGAACATCACCTCCAAAAATAAGTCCATGGCCATGGCTGCGATAGAGGATTATGAGAGGGGGGTCATGAACGAGAATAACACCTATACTGTCCACTGTTGCCGAGGACTGACCATTGACCTCCTCAACAAACTGGCCAGTGATTTGGACTTCGATTTTACCTTGTATATCGTCCAGGACGAGACATACGGGACAATGACGAACGGCACCTGGAGCGGTATGATGTGGGATCTTATTGAGGGCACGGCTCATTTCGCTGTTGGGGCTTTCAGTATTACAAAACCAAGAACAAAAGCCATTGACTTCACGGATCCATACTTTTTCTCCGGTTTTTCCATCATGTACTCCGAGAAGACGCGAGAAACAAACATGGATGCGTTTCTCGAGCCTTTTTCCATTGATGTGTGGTTTGCTATTTTTGTTAGTGCGACGTTGACTGCCATTGCTATGGGTATTTTTGAGTGGAATAGTCCGTTTGGGTTGAACCCTTGGGGGCGGAAGAGGAAGGCCAACTATACCTTGGCCTCAGGTCTGACCATGGTGTACTCTGTTTTGTTTGGGCACACAGTGAAGACAAAGTCCCCGAAGGCGTGGCCTAGTAAGGTGATGCAGAATTTCTGGGCATTTGCAGCTATCTTCATCATTGCCAGCTACACTGCCAACCTCGCCGCCTTCATCGCAGGCAAACACGCGGGGATACACTACAACGATATCAGCGACGTCAGGGTAAGTTGTCTCCCGTTTGTCAATGCTGTTTACTCGTACCATGATAGATTTGTGACACCATGTCAGATTCCTTTGCTTTCATTCCCCAGGTGTAGAAACGTACTGATAGGATCGAATCAGAGTGAAAGGTTTAAGTGTTCGTGGGAACCACTTACGACTGGGATAATTAGCTTATACATGCATATATATTGTAGCTGTCAAGGATGAGGGTATAAGACGATATGTTAGATGTTTTGTCGATACCCATCACGTCTTATCTGCTTACGTGTACAGTAACGAAATCATGTAAAGGGCAAAACCACACGCTGGGCGATCAGTGTCACGCTGTTGTAATTCCCCCAGAAGTTTCCCCACGACACACAGGAAGACAAAGACAAGATGTCAACCTGTGTTCGGTGTAACACGGAATCGCGACCGAGTTACAAGTATTTGATTTTCTTTAACACCTCTGACTCAGAAACCGCTTTTTCATAATCTGTAAGAACTAGCGTGACCATGTGCACAAGAACAAGTTCCAGGTCCGCTATTGTCTGATCCTTGGTGAAGGTCAAAGGTCAGATTATAAGGAACAACGTTCCTGGATAGGTTTCTCATGCTCCGGTAGAAATCACCTACGCCTGTGTCGAAAATGTACTTCAGAGAGTAAGTACACGTCTTTGATCGTATCTGGTTTGAATTTTCAAATCTACGTTTTGGGGGACTCTTTTGTGGAAGGTCACACAAGGCCTGAGTAGTAAGCGGCAAGCCGGATGTCGTCATTCATGAACATTGCATTAAGTACTAATGCGCCACTGCGATCTTTAGAATAGACAAACAATCTTTGAGTCGATGCTAAAATGGTTTGACTGTAGTGTGCAAAAAAAACCTGATTACAAACGTCGTGTTTTCCACACACCATTGATCTTTCTCTCTATAAACATGTTTTGAAACTGATCGTTCTAAGATAAATTTAATCTGACAGACTCTCTCACGTAGTAATCTTTTTATCTACACTGCTGTAGAATTGAACAGCTATACTCCACAAGGAGCTGAGAATGGTGGACAGACAGATCCATTGACGGGGGTTATAATAATGTAGCGCTTTACGCATGTCTCTGCGTATACTGCAATACCAATGACCGGACTGGCTATACATATTTAAAAAGGTTTGGGTTCCACTTCACAGAAATTGTCTACTCTGGAAACATGTGTAAATATCTCTTGTCACAGATGCTAGGCACAGACAAAAACCAAAACAAACAAGGCCAGTGATTGTGGCATGACGAATTCTTCCCAGACAGATGAATATATCTGTCATCACAACCAAACGTTAGTTAATTCAGTTGTCTTCAGTTGAACAACTTACTATACTGAGACGTGTCACACATGGCGGTGGTCCCAGGTCTCCCAGACTGCTGGAGCAACTGACGGAAATAAACCACCGTTAGTGGTTCTGTACAATCTGTCGCCACAAACAGCTCTATCGGTGGTAATGCGATTGGGATCGAGCTCAGGACAGCCTGGATAAAACCCAGTCCTGATTTACGTGTGTAAATGCATTACCAAAGGCTCGAAATTCGGTATCTTGTCACGCACTACCGGTGGGTGTCGGTGAAGTCGTTTGAGGGAGTACGGAAGGCATGATATGACGTAGCCAGGATACTTGACTGCGAGGTCGGCGTGCCTCTGTGATGTGCATGACATGAAGTAGCGCTGATTAATGGTATATTGTTATTCTTGAGAGTCTTGAGCGATTCATGTTTAAATAATCCTGATTATCATCAATGGCTTCGTTAAACCCAAAAGATTGAAGCTGGTGATACGAACTCTCACGAGGGTACACATAGTCTAGGTTTCAACATTAGATCTTTCTACACAACAAAAGGATGGTGTCAAAGTTAAAGATCCGAAGCTGATTTACAAATAGGCGACATACGGCTTCACAAGTGACACGACATTATATAAGTCGGCATACGGTAATTCCGACTAAATGAAATTGCTCAAGTCAACAAAGGATAATTCCGTCGACACTGGAGGGTATCCCTTAACACGACGGTGGCTGAATCCAATCTCAATGTGACGAACGTGGTCATAAAAAACTGAGTTGAAATCGGTAGGGTTCCATGCGAATGTAACCAGTTAAGTAACTGAACTGAGTGTGAGTGAGTGAGTCAGTCTAGTTTTACGCCGCTTGTAGCAATATTCCAGCAATATCACGGCGGGGGACTTCAGAAATGGGCTTCACACATTCTACCCATTTGGGGAATCGAACCTGGGTCTTCGGCGTGACGACCGAACGCTTTAACCACTGGGCTACCTCACCGCCCCAAGTAACTGAACTGACACAATTAGACAATGATAACCTTGCACACACCACTGAATGATGGCTTACGGTTCCTCTGTAGAATTGGATGTAAAGTGATACGGAAAATGACCGTTATTGAGCATTAGGCCCCTTATCCCTCGGTCCCATGGCACAGATATCCTGCACACGATCCCACAAGTGTCATTCCATAAGTAGCATATATGACAAAGTCCTCTGCCTAATGCTGGAACTAGCCCCACGGTACATCATATTTCCCGACCACTAATCCCATTCGTAGTTACAAATCCCTCTCGCTGCCCGTGAGAGGAAGCTGCTGGATTGGACCGTGGAAGTAACTAGAGAGGGCGTTGTGTATGATACAGCTTGCACTGGGATGCCGTACACATCAGCCGCCCATGACGCCTTCAACAGATAGATGATTATCCCACTGGAGACGCGGCTGACCCTTGTCCGGCTTCATCCCTCTGGAAATCTCTCATTCCCCTCTGGCGGTTATGGCTTGAAGCACATCAATAGCCTGTTAGGTTTACTTTCAGCGAGAAATGGAAATAAATGGTTTAGGTTACGTACTCCATGGCACATTTAGAACGTAACCACACCATTTTGTATCTTGTGTATTCCGATCAGGTTAACTTGAACTGCACTGTGTTCGATGAATTGGAACATTTGGTTGCCCATATTCGTGATATCATTTATATCACAAATCGTAATTGCCGCGATGACAGAACAATTCTCCCGTCTCCCAGCTCGGGTTGTGTGTGGTGCTGACATTCAGACACGACTGTCTTGAGAAGCTGTTTCGGCCAAGCAAAGAATATATGAGAAAACGCACTTGGCCCAGTGACCTACATCTACGGCAAAAGCCTCTACGCTCCTAAAACATTCTCTCTTGTACAAATGGAATTGTCGATCGTGCCTTATTGTGACTTGATTCACATGTTTCTTGCAATGGCGTTCTCTAGGATCTAGCAAATAAGTTTTGATGTTGCCTACGGATGTGGTCTGTCATGTAAATTCGGTTAAACGTGATTTCATGTCCGCGTTTAACGTATAGGTGGTTTCAAAACCAAGATTGCGCAACAGTTTGATGAGTTGGGGATCTTGTAGTGATGGATTCAGTGGAATGTTTACATCTGGTCATTTTGATGTCAAATTTCTGAAATCGCCATGTTGCTATGGCAACATGTATTTATTTGAGACCGGCTGTTCGCGAGAGGGGCAGGTTGGCCCCAGTACGACGGCGTCTGTTGTGAGGACAAATCCTACTCATCACTCCACATGTTCTCCGGGAAATACATAGGGAACTGAGTTGAACCGACAGAAATTAATGTCGATGCTTCTGGAAGAGACGCAGGCATGGTGTGTCCATGTTGTACGCCATTGACTGATCTTGGGTCAGTGTGATTTTGAAACATATATTTCAGTATCATAACCGAAAATACTGATGATTTAGACGCCAGTGCATTTGTTCGTTCGTTCGGAACGCTGTACATCCGTTTCTGTTGCCGCAGATCGATCTAAGGACTCCATCAGCAGGTTCATTCCATAGCGCCTTTTAAACTTAGGCATTGTCACAGTTTTCGATTCCCTTAGTCGAAAGGGTCTGAGTTCGATTCTCTCCTTAAGATATGTTTTGAAGGTTGGTGTACCATGTTTGGTATTTCAGAAAGCGGTTTATAAATATTTCATTTTATGTTTTTGATAATCCCAAAGTGGATGAAAACCCTTTTGTAAGCGGCAACATTGACAGCATTGATCGTCACCTTATCCTGCTAATATACAAGTATGCCTGTGGCAACATACCTCATCTTCTTTTGACATCAAACGAGGGGATGACAGTTGACAAGTATTTATTATCGTGTACGAAATGCATCTGACAGAACTGAAGTTGTTTCATCACGCATGGACGGAGGGGATGATGAGAGGTTACGCCGTCAGGGAACGCATCCGCTTTCATCTGACCTTGACATCGAGACCTGACATTGTGTGTCTGTACAGGCCTTGGGTTGCCCTTTGTAGGAGGAAGCATAATTAATACGCTTCTACATCTTATGCGATCCCATAGTGTGAGATGAAAGGGTTTATGTGAAACCATAGGTTAGAAACGAGATGATGGGATGACATTTTCGATTGTATCTGGGTCGCGGCATTATCAGCGTCTTACGCTAACCCAGAAACCTGACAGTAGAACTAATTCCCTTTGTCAGGGTCTGTTCCGACAGCGTCTTGTGTAACATTCTGATCGATAACAGGATTGCACTGCATTTCGCTCATCTGCAGAGCATCTTGTAAAAACGGTTAATATTCTCTCCTGATTCAAAACACAATAAAATGGAAATGACCACTGTTTGACTTCAGACAGACTTCTAATAATGTCCACAACAAGATAGTAATTCTTGTCCACAGGCTGCGTCCAGTCACCGGTCGGCCATCGCACCCTCGCTGCTGACCCGGCTGCTAATCACATTAACGTCGTCGTGTGGTCACCGAGGTCGCCGGTGTCGCCGCGGGTCGCCCGTAGTCCTCACTTAACGCTGTCGGTATTCAGGGACCGTATAAAGTTCTCTCAATCCTGTTTCATCACAGATAGGATGACCCTTCATCCGGGAACTTGTGCAGCCTTAATGCAATGAGTTCATGGCATATTGACGGCAGTGTCGCAGTTTGGTATGACAGACCTCCTATATTTATGGTTTGTTACGATTTATCAAATCTGAGTCCTTAAGATTTACTGGAATGGAACATCGGTAATTGGCTGTGTACTTGTTCAGTGCCTTCGGGTTCCTTCTTCACGCCATGCCAAACAGTACATCATAACAAGGTTTACAGGTGAACCAGTTCACCTTCACGAAATGTTCTTGCAAAAAAAGTATATCATAACAAGGTTTACAAGTGAACCTGTTCAGCTTCACAACATTTTCTTTTCTAAAACGTATATTATCACAAGGTTTTCATTCTTGACGTTTGAAACTCTCATTTGCTTCATAACGTATTCTTGTCAAGTATCACTTGTCGACAAGTACATGTTGACAAGGTATTCATTCGGAACACCAAACATCTTCACACCGTGCTTGATTTTTTAAACTTGTGAACGAATGCCTAATGAACGTCAGTGAGTGGGGAATTAGTTTCTATCTCGGGGTCTATGCCTGGGAGGACGGATGCAGACTAAAGGAGAAGCCAGCACAGACTGCTGCTGTGGAGGACACTGTGTCTGACTACACGAGAAGCCAGCACAGACTGCTAGCTGTGGAGGACACTGTGTCTGACTACACGAGAAGCCAGCACAGACTGCACAGACTATAGAGGACACTGTGTCTGACTACACGAGAAGCCAGCACAGACTGCAGCTGTGGAGGACACTGTGTCTGACTACACGAGAAGCCAGCACAGACTGCAGCTGTGGAGGACACTGTGTCTGACTACACGAGAAGCCAGCACAGACTGCAGCTGTGGAGGACACTGTGTCTGACTACACGAGAAGCCAGCACAGACTGTTGCTATAGAGGACACTGTGTCTGACTACACGAGAAGCCAGCACAGACTGCTACTGTGGAGGACACTGTGTCTGACTACACGAGAAGCCAGCACAGACTGCAGCTGTGGAGGACACTGTGTCTGACTACACGAGAAGCCAGCACAGACTGCTACTGTGGAGGACACTGTGTCTGACTACACGAGAAGCCAGCACAGACTGCAGCTGTGGAGGACACTGTGTCTGACTACACGAGAAGCCAGCACAGACTGTTGCTATAGAGGACACTGTGTCTGACTACACGAGAAGCCAGCACAGACTGCAGCTGTGGAGGACACTGTGTCTGACTACACGAGAAGCCAGCACAGACTGCTACTGTGGAGGACACTGTGTCTGACTACACGAGAAGCCAGCACAGACTGCTACTGTGGAGGACACTGTGTCTGACTACACGAGAAGCCAACACAGACTGTTGCTATAGAGGACACTGTGTCTGACTACACGAGAAGCCAGCACAGACTGCAGCTGTGGAGGACACTGTGTCTGACTACACGAGAAGCCAGCACAGACTGTTGCTATAGAGGACACTGTGTCTGACTACACGAGAAGCCAGCACAGACTGCAGCTGTGGAGGACACTGTGTCTGACTACACGAGAAGCCAGCACAGACTGCAGCTGTGGAGGACACTGTGTCTGACTACACGAAAAGCCAGGTCTGACTGCTACTGTAGAGGACACTGTGTCTGAATACACGAGAAGCCAACACAGACTGTTGCTATAGAGGACACTGTGTCTGACTACACGAAAAGCCAGCACAGACTGCAGCTGTGGAGGACACTGTGTCTGACTACACGAGAAGCCAGCACAGACTGTTGCTATAGAGGACACTGTGTCTGACTACACGAGAAGCCAGCACAGACTGTTGCTATAGAGGACACTGTGTCTGACTACACGAGAAGCCAGCACAGACTGCAGCTGTGGAGGACACTGTGTCTGACTACACGAGAAGCCAGCACAGACTGTTGCTATAGAGGACACTGTGTCTGACTACACGAGAAGCCAGCACAGACTGCAGCTGTGGAGGACACTGTGTCCGACTACACGAGAAGCCAACACAGACTGTTCCTATACAGGACACTGTGTCTGACTACACGAGAAGCCAGCACAGACTGTTGCTATAGAGGACACTGTGTCTGAATACACGCGAAGCCAGCACAGACTGCTGCTGTGGAGGACACTGTGTCTGACTACACGAGAAGCCAGCACAGACTGTTGCTATAGAGGACACTGTGTCTGACTACACGAGAAGCCAGCACAGACTGTTGCTATAGAGGACACTGTGTCTGACTACACGAGAAGCCAGCACAGACTGTTGCTATAGAGGACACTGTGTCTGACTACACGAGAAGCCAGCACAGACTGCAGCTGTGGAGGACACTGTGTCTGACTACACGAGAAGCCAGCACAGACTGTTGCTATAGAGGACACTGTGTCTGACTACACGAGAAGCCAGCACAAACTGCTGCTGTGGAGGACACTGTGTCCAGGTGTGCGTCTAACATACAGACTAGTTTTAATAGTCAGTTGTTTTTTTTATGCGTAAACTACCCACACAAAATGTGTTCACACATTCTAATATTGTTACTCCGTGTTGAAGTCATTGACGATAGTCTTGTCTTCTCGCTCTGAAACTGGGTCGTGGACATGGTCGTGTTGGCTAACTGGCAGACCCTGATTGATAGAGCCTGAAATTGACAAATTGACAAAAACAATCTGATTTAGGAATATGAACCTGAAATATTGATTAAATATCGAATGTTCAGCTTCTTTTACCGGTTATAACACTACATAGCGGGCACTTGATCCCGTTCCCTGTTATCCTGGCACGTTTTGCCTGATGGGAACTGCCCTGGATCCCGTGGACCTATTCGACTATATGTACAATATAGTGAACGTATGCAAGGAAAGGTACCCCACAGTACACTTGTATAACCAATATAAAATATTGTACATGTATATCACATATTTTATCTGAAATATTTAAATGAGGTGTACATGTTAAACATACATTGAGGGAAAAATGACTTTTGTTCTAAGATGATTTTGGTTTTAAATTATATTATGTTTAGGATATTATGTTATACAAATAAACTCTGAACTGAACTCTTAGTCAACACTAAAAGAATACTTCTCAGCAGATTTGTACTTTTTCAACAAATTTAAGCTTAATATTTTTAGAAATTATGAAAAAAGCATAATACACAACTGTTGATCGAGTACCGTAGGCGTCTTATCAATAAGTTATTTTTCTCCGGCACACATTAACAAAATTTCAAACACGACAGAAGTCACGTGGCTAGAAATTCTTACTCGTCTCAGTACTTATTGAACCAATGTATTCTGACCCTAAGTTACTATATGCAGGATTGATGATGGTTAGGTATACATAACCAGTTTTCTTTCCATTACATAAAACAAACAGGACTTTCTTTTAGCAGTAGGTTTATGTAACAAATATTAATAAGTAAACATATGTTACAAAATCACATCATATATATTGATGACGTCATCGTCAATGAAATGACGCAATCTATGAATGACGTCACGTTGGCATGAAGGCAATGGAAACAATGAAAAATGAGAAACAAACTATCCAATCAGCATGTAGCAATATGACGTCAGCTGTACCAGTTCCCTATGGCACGTGCATAACAAAACGTATTTGGTGGACAGCTACGACATGTACAACATCATATTCCATGTACCTTGTGGATATATCAGTATGAAAAGATTTGGCAAGAAACATTAACTGAACACATTGAGCGTTATGTACGCTGTGAACAGAAATTCTTAACCATATTACACGATTACATATTTACATTATGAAAATATGTAAACATTATGATGGTATAACTGGTGCTTGTCGTGAATGTTGAAATTCATGCCCAGGGACATACATGGTGAGCATGCATAACGATATGTACGGAATAATCATGCCTGGCCATGCTAACAATGGGTGGTCTAGATATGTGTCCGCTGTGCCCCACAATGCCCCTCCTGTGTGTACAATGCTGCCATGATACTGAGAGGGCTGGATACGTGCCCCACAATGCCCCTCCTGTGTGTACAATGCTGCCATGACACTGAGAGGGCTGGATACGTGCCCCACAGTGCCCCTCATGTGTGTACAATGCTGCCATGACACCGAGAGGGCTGGATACGTGCCCCACAATGCCCCTCCTGTGTGTACAATGCTGCCATGACACTGAAAGGGCTGGATACGTGCCCCACAGTGCCCTTCCCCAACGTGGGCTGCATGAGCTGGGCTGTCTAAAGCCAGGGTGGTCTAGATGACCGCTAATTGTCTGGTGGGCCGTGTGTTGCTGTAACACAGCACGGTTTGGGAGTGGTACAGACAGTTTTTTCTCCGGCCTTGACAGTCGGAGGTGGCCACCACTACGTTCTGCCTGGCACCGGAAGATGGGGATTATTTTAGGACTGGAATCGATGCCACGCGAGTTAATGTTGGAACCAGCGTCCTGCTTGCCGTTAAATCATTTATTGATGAAATCATGGAAACCTAAGTTCTAGGTTCACTGCACAGGCGGAATGGATAGTGTACTATCAATACAACTTGTAGAAATTGTCGAATTTGTATCAGTCATTTAAATCTATTTCTCGCATTAGCGAATAATTCAATCGAAACGCTGACAAACGGGACCATGTTCCTGTGTACCTTCTGTCATCTGATGACACGGGACATGAGGGGTAGAAAGAACAAACGCTTAATCAAAAAGAAGTTCTCATGTCATGTTTAAGGCAGTAACGATGAGGTTAAGTCCAATGTGTTTCGTGCATGTCGCATGACAGGCCTATTCCAAGAAACGGGAGATTCATGTCCCAGAAGTTGTTCTGTGTGGTCTCATCTCTCAGCAAAGGATGTCTGAATATGGTTTGGTAACAGAGATATGTTTCTGAATATATTTACACTACGAAACCACAAATGAAACCTAAACTTTCTTGTTTCTTTATGCTACCTTACCACTTTCTCAACATAGACATAACCCAATCAAAGCATGCCCTCGTTTGTGTCAGCACCTTTCGGTGCACGTGGCTTTCGCTAAGGATCTTTTACCAAACATGGTGGAATTACTTGGTGCCTACTGATGAATACAATTTGTTGCCTGTGTGTGCCACATCACCTCTTCCCATGTTTGTGTATCCTCCCCGCCCAAGTTTTGGTCTCTCACTTCTCCCCCGTACGCTCTGGACTTCACATCTGCAGGTCTCCAGTGTATTGGATATTCTCTGCCGTGGCCCGAGATGTTCAGATGGTGTGTGGGTGACGGGTTTATGCGATGTTAAAATACTTGTAGAGGAGGATATCCTGGAGCCGATGTATTTACTACAGCCGATGTATTTACTACAGCCGATGTATTTACTACACCGGCTCGGATTCGATTCTGTGAAACTGGAATGAGTAAGGAGTGTACTATAGAATTCAGACTGATAACACGTTGTTGTTTGTAGCCTGATTGTGTTAGTGATTTATAGTTATTATGTTCAGGTTATGAGATTGTAGATATTGGTCTGTGTATGTTTTATAGCAGTGGGCGGGGAGATTTGTTTACCTAGCTAGACGTGTT
The DNA here is from genome assembly GCF_003918875.1 of Haliotis rubra. NCBI lineage: Eukaryota > Metazoa > Mollusca > Gastropoda > Lepetellida > Haliotidae > Haliotis > Haliotis rubra. Next base: position 259,098 of record NW_025767519.1, read on the forward strand.
GACGCTGATCACGGCTATATTTCAACAAAAGACAGATAGCAATATGTGCTCTTGGTATGATTAAAGGTCTTTTGTATGTTAACAACTCTTGTCATTCAAAATATATTTTCCTTGGCACGTGGACTCATTGTTCAGTTGAATGATCAAATTGGATGCGGGCATTCTAGGAAATCTGCAATAACTATTCTGACCCCCAAATGTCCCTCACTATTGATGCTCCTCACCATTACAACTGTGTGTGGGGTTGGGGAACCTGAGGGGTGTGAGTGAGTGAGTTTAGTTTTACGCCGCACTCAGCAATATTCCATCCATAGGGCATGGCGCATTTTATGTACACTAGCTGACGATTCGTCCTTCACTGACAGAGGAAACATTCATCGGAATTACGCGGCGATATGTGCATATACACACCACACCCCATGTCCCCCCCCCTCTACTCCCACCCTTAAGACACTCCTACACTCCTGACCCCTACCTTCCCGTCAGTGGTATTGAGCGTGAAGCGGTAATATGGCTATCTTCACACTTTTTCCCCTTGTCTTCAGTTAATCTAAGCAGCAGTTAGTGTTAGGCGTCAATATGCATATCTTCACACGTCTTCCCCTGCCTTTCCCGTCCGAGAAAGTGTCATTGAGCGTGAGGGCGGTAATATGTATATTTTTATACAACGTCTTCCCCTTGCCTTCCCGTCCCAGAGAGCGGCAGTGAGGGAAGGGCGATAGATTGTAATCGATCGCAGTGCCCAGTGTATATAGACTAACGTGAAACTGGTAAGTACGAACGGTGTTAAGTGTTGACGATGTCGCTGCTCTCCGACATCGTCCTCAAACGACATGCTGCTCAAGACGTCTTAAGGAACTGTGGAAATTAGATTTCGGTTTTCGACACATGGCATGAAGGAAATTACACAATAAATGATTTACCAACTACTGGGGCCGGGTATTTTCAGTGCACGAGGCGACGAGAAATGATTAACTATTTAGGGAACATTGTTGATTATGCCTCACATAGACGATGTTCTTTGTGACTTCTCATTCTGGTACATGTAGAAAAAACTGGTGTTTGCTTTTCAACACGTGAAACTGTCTGGTTGATGGTGCTGCTGCTTCACAGGTCACGGTGTGAGTGTGTTGTGTACCGGTGAGGTGAGGTGAGGTGAGGTGAAATTGGGTTTAACGTCGTGCTTGAGAATATTTCGCTCATATGACGACGTGCATGCGTGTGTATGTGTATGTGCGGCTGCTTGTACTAGCCCAGACTTAAGCTGGTTTTATAGTGCTAGCCCACTGAGATACCATGCCGCAGTGAAGCATGAATACCCCACTCAGACACATTATACTGACTCCGAGCCGACCAGTCCTTGTTGTACCCATTAATGCCGAGCACCAGGCAGGGACCAACAAGTACCATATTTTTACGTCTTTTGTTATGACGCGGCCGGGGATCGAACCCGCGACCTTCCGCTCTCCGGTCGGACGCACTAACCACTACACCACGGAGGCGGTCTTGTTGTGTACAGACAGCTGAACACACTCTCTCTCTCTCTCTCTCTCTCTCTCTCTCTCTCTCTCTCTCTCTCTCTCTCTCTCTCTCTCTCTCTCTCTCTCTCTCTCTCTCTCTCTCTCTCTCTCTCTCTCTCTCTCTGTCTCTCCCTCTCTCTCTCTCTCTCTCTCTCTCTCTCTCTCACACACACACACACACACACAAACAGCTGTACACCCGTGTAGCTAGATGGTAGTGGGTGGGTGAATGCAAAAGAACATAGCTACGTATATGCTGTTCACATTGGACACATTCGACTGTCTTACCTGTCAAGCTTGTAACTAAAATCACAGATCTCAAGCAGTGACGATTTGTCACACATTCGCACACGTCAGGCTCTGTACCATATTCACTATTCAAGCTTTTTACCACATTCACATACGTCATGCTTTCTAATACATTCACACATATCAAGCTTTCTACCACATTTACACATGTCAAGCTTTCTTTCACATTTACACATGTCAAGCTTTCTAATACATTCACACATATCAAGCTTTCTACCACATTTACACATGTCAAGCTTTCTACCACATTTACACATGTCAAGCTTTCTTGTACATTCACATACGTCAAGCTTTCTAATACATTCACACATGTCAAGCTTTCTACCACATTTACACATGTCAAGCTTTCTACCACATTTACACATGTCAAGCTTTCTTGTACATTCACATACGTCAAGCTTTCTAATACATTCACACATGTCAAGCTTTCTACCACATTTACACATGTCAAGCTTTCTACTTACCACATTCACACATGTCAAGCTTTCTTGTACATTCACATACGTCAAGCTTTCTAATACATTCACACATGTCAAGCTTTCTACCACATTGACACATGTCAAGCTTTTTACCCCATTCACAAATGTCAAGCTTTCTTTCACATTCACACAAGTCAAGATTTCTTCCACATTCACATCGTGTCAATTTCAAACTCACTTGACGTGAACGTTCATTTCAGTACAAGCGTACAATAATATGACCAAATGATAATGTAATAATGAAATAGCTAGTTGATCCACAATCTCCAATAGTGTTATTGAAAAATGGCTTCATTTTGCTTATCTCTATAGACAACCTGTTGTATCAACAGCTGACATTCTCCCTGCTGACATATTGATGTCTTGACCAAATGATAATGTAATAATGAAATAGCTAGTTGATCCACAATCTCCAATAGTGTTATTGAAAAATGGCTTCATTTTGCTTATCTCTATAGACAACCTGTTGTCGGGGAAACCTACCTGCATGCATCTGTTACACAGCAGTCCTCGGTGCTGTATGCACCACGAGCATGTTAGTACAATTAGTAACAATGTATATAATATTACATACTCACACAACACACAGACACAATGGTGCGTGTTCACGTGTGTATGTGTGTGAACATGCTTGTTATTTTCGCATATCTTTCCACTTTATCCCAGCTGCAGATTCATCAATATCAGTGCGTCAGGTGTTGTACGAGGGCTGGAAAAGATAACGACAAAATAACATATATCGGATGTACACAACATCGATCTCAACCCGTAATTGTGTGTCTAACGTGTATAGACACGGTCACATTGACATTGAAGACTTTGTGAGATCCTGACTTTGTGTAATGCATAATGGCACTGAACAATGGAACACCTGTAAGTTAACTGACTTGTAAATCTGATGCCAGGATAGTACAGAAGAACTCGCTCCATCCGTCAGATGGTTGGCATGGAGTCCAACAGAGAGAGGAGTTCTGCTGCCACCTCAATTAAACAAGAGTCACGCTGATGTGGATTTCGAGGTCATTCAGAAGGGTTCAGTCGAAGTTCAATGTCATTTGTTTGGACAAATACTGCTAGCTGATAATTGATGATACGCTACTCACAAGAGGCTAAAGAATAGCCATTTTATCCATAGTAGGAAAATAGGAAAGTTTTAGGTTCCTGGTGTCGGTACAGGTGTGAGTAAAGGGTATAAAGACTAACTGGTGACTCAAACATATTCAGCAAATGATGCATGCATAAATCAGCAGAACTGTTGTCTTTGACCAATGTACAGGTGGACCACTGTACTCGGTGACCAATGTACAGGTGAACCACTGTACTCGGTGACCAATGAACAGGTGGACCACTGTAGTCTTTGACCAATGTACAGGTGAACCACTGTACTCGGTGACCAATGTACAGGTGAACTAATGTACTCGGTGACCAATGTACAGGTGAACCACTGTACTCAATGACCAATGTACAGGTGAACCACTGTAGTCTTTGACCAATGTACAGGTGGACCACTGTTCTCGGTGACCAATGTACAGGCGAAGTACTGTACACGGTGACCAATGTACAGGTGAACCACTGTACTAGGTGACCAATGAACAGGTGGACCACTGTAGTCTTTGACCAATGTACAGGTGAACTACTGTAGCCTTTGACCAATGTACAGGTGAACCACTGTACTCGGTGACCAATGTACAGGTGAACCAATGTACTCGGTGACCAATGTACAGGTGAACCACTGTACTCGGTGACCAATGTACAGGTGAACCACTGTAGTCGGTGACCAATGTACAGGTGAACCACTGTAGTCTTTGACCAATGTACAGGTGAAGAACTGTAGTCTTTGACCAATGTACAGGTGAACCACTGTACTCGGTGACCAATGTACAGGTGAACTACTGTAGTCTTTGACCAATGAACAGGTGAACCACTGTAGTCTTTGACCAATGTACAGGTGGACCACTGTAGTCTTTGATCAATGTACAGGTGGACCACTGTAGTCTTTGACCAATGTACAGGTGAACTACTGTAGTCTTTGACCAATGTACAGGTGAAGAACTGTAGTCTTTGACCAATGTACAGGTGAAGAACTGTAGTTTTTGACCAATGAACAGGTGAACCACTGTACTCGGTGACCAATGTACAGGTGGACCACTGTAGTCTTTGACCAATGTACAGGTGGACCACTGTAGTCTTTGACCAATGTACAGGTGAACTACTGTAGTCTTTGACCAATGAACAGGTGAACCACTGTACTCGGTGACCAATGTACAGGTGAACCACTGTAGTCTTTGACCAATGTACAGGTGGACCACTGTAGTCTTTGACCAATGTACAGGTGAACTACTGTAGTCTTTGACCAATGTACAGGTGAACCACTGTAGTCTTTGACCAATGTACAGGTGAAGAACTGTAGTCTTTGACCAATGAAAAGTTGAAGTACTGTACTCGGTGACCAATGTACAGGTGGACCACTGTAGTCTTTGACCAATGTACAGGTGGACCACTGTAGTCTTTGACCAATGTACAGGTGAACTACTGTAGTCTTTGACCAATGAACAGGTGAACCACTGTACTCGGTGACCAATGTACAGGTGGACCACTGTAGTCTTTGACCAATGTACAGGTGGACCACTGTAGTCTTTGACCAATGTACAGGTGAACTACTGTAGTCTTTGACCAATGTACAGGTGAACCACTGTAGTCTTTGACCAATGTACAGGTGAACCACTGTAGTCTTTGACCAATGAAAAGTTGAAGTACTGTACTCGGTGACCAATGTACAGGTGGACCACTGTAGTCTTTGACCAATGTACAGGTGGACCACTGTAGTCTTTGACCAATGTACAGGTGGACCACTGTAGTCTTTGACCAATGTACAGGTGAACTACTGTAGTCTTTGACCAATGAACAGGTGAACCACTGTAGTCTTTGACCAATGTACAGGTGAACCGCTGTAGTCTTTGACCAATGTACAGGTGAACCGCTGTAGTCTTTGACCAATGTACAGGTGGACCACTGTAGTCTTTGACCAATGTACAGGTGAACTACTGTAGTCTTTGACCAATGAACAGGTGAACCACTGTACTCGGTGACCAATGTACAGGTGAACCACTGTAGTCTTTGACCAATGTACAGGTGGACCACTGTAGTCTTTGACCAATGTACAGGTGAACTACTGTAGTCTTTGACCAATGTACAGGTGAAGTACTGTAGTCTTTGACCAATGTACAGGTGAACCGCTGTAGTCTTTGACCAATGTACAGGTGAAGTACTGTACTCGGTGACCAATGTACAGGTGGACCACTGTAGTCTTTGACCAATGTACAAGTGAAGTACTGTAGTCTTTGACCAATGTACAGGTGAACCACTGTACTCGGTGACCAATGTACAGGTGAACCACTGTAGTCTTTGACCAATGTACAGGTGGACCACTGTAGTCTTTGACCAATGTACAGGTGGACCACTGTAGTCTTTGACCAATGTACAGGTGAAGTACTGTACTCGGTGACTAATGTACAGGTGAACCACTGTAGTCTTTGACCAATGTACAGGTGAACCACTGTAGTCTTTGACCAATGTACAGGTGGACCACTGTAGTCTTTGACCAATGTACAGGTGGACCACTGTAGTCTTTGACCAATGTACAGGTGGACCACTGTATATGGAGTTAGTTTGCAATTCCATAAAGAATATTCAACAGTGTATGGAATTAGTCTGCTTTCCCCATAAAGAATATTTAACGGTATACGGTGTTAGTCTTCTATCCCAATAGAATATTCAACAGTGTTAGTCTGCTATCATTATAAACGATATTCAACAGTTTATGGAGTTCGTCTGCCATCCCCATAAAGAATATTGAACAGTTTATGCATTGTGTATAATTTGTTGAATATTTCTTGAGAGATAAAACCCTGAAATATTTATGATTAATGTTGGTTACATGTAATGCCGTTCTGTCATCTTCGTTTATGCATCTGTAAGTGTATGTAGCCTTCACAGTGCTATTGTGCCGTTCATGGTATATATGAATTACAGATTGACTGATTGATACATGTTGCCATAGTGATGTGTTGAGTGAACTGTTTTATGACAGGTGTTACAGGAAGGTAATATACACGGACGCCTCCGGGTTGTTAGGATGCTATTGAGTTCAAAGTGATTCTCTTGGAACAAAGGGTGACTGCATACATGCAAATAATTCATAATGCACATAACCAGATACCAGGGGTGCATCTAGTACACGAACGTATGACGCGTGACTGCTCCTTTAGAGCATTACGATAAACTGGGTCCTGTCTACCAAATCGCATGTTGACGCGCGCATTTGAAACCATGAGCTAGTTTTAAACATTACCATAACACTGACATCATTTGACTACGTCATATATTCCTGGCAGACACTCGCAGTACAGTTAATTTTCTTAAGTCGGTATAGATGGGCAAAGAAAGTGTAGTGTGGTGTGGTGTGGTGTGGTGTGGTGTGGTGTGGTGTGGTGTGCGTTTTGGGGAGTTGGGGGAGGGGGGGGAGACTGGAAGACTGAAAAAAAAGAACTTCCACCTCAATCTACAGTATTTTTCCGAAAATTTAACAAACACGTGTTACAAATACAGACGCCGATGCTCTCAGTCTGCGGTTGGGGCTCATTTTTTTCTGACGGTAAAGTCCGGTTAATGACGTCACAGGAGATTCTTGTCCCTAATCAAACTTCCAAAACCACAATATGCAATCACACTGAACAGAACCGCTTCCATTACAGGAGTAGGCTATGTCTCTCCATACCTCCACCCCCCTGGGTGTAGCAATATCCCCACCATCAAGTCTACCTCGTCTATTCTTCAACACTGGGTTGTGATGTTTTGAATACATCAAAGGAGGGAACCGACCACACTTTAGGAGAATTGTCACTTATTTGAAAATCAATATTTTTTCTTATGATGTCGGCATTCCCTCTTAACCTCTAGACCCAATTACGGCGTTCCTCCGGCACAATTGAATTTTGTGGGAATTCTAACGATATAAAGGGATAGGAATAGACAGTGGACTGACACAACTAGATTTACATGTCCGCAGAACAAAACTCAAGAAGCACTCAGAAGGTCGACCACTAAATGATATAATTCGGATATTTTGTATGTGAATCTGAGTATTGAAGTTCTGTTATACTAAGCAATGTAGTGTGTATGTGAGTGTATGTATGTCTGCTCTGAAGGTTTGTATGATATAGTTGAGGGGCGTTGCTGCGTATACTGCGCTCTGTGGTGATGTTATAGCTGAGGGGCGTTCCTGGGTATATTGCATGTACATCCAGGTATCCAGCGCTCTGTTGTGATGTTATAGCTGAGGGGCGTTCCTGGGTATATTACATGTACACCCATATATCCAGCGCTCTGTTGTGATGTTATAGCTGAGGGGCGTTCCTGGGTATATTACATGTACATCCAGGTATCCAGCGCTCTATGGTGATGTTATAGCTGAGGGGCGTTCCTGGGTATATTACACGTATACCGAGTAACGGTTTTATCGGTGAGGGGCAATTATAGATATCCAGCGCTCTGATTTGTGAATATTATTGTTGGGGGTGTTTCTGGGAATAATGCACCCTGTCGTGTGTTTAGGTTATCGTTGAAGGATGTTTCCGGATATACATTACTTTGTAGTGTAATGGTATCTGGATAATTTTACACGAATTCAAAACACCATTGCCCCAAGTTATAGTCTATACCTGTAAATGTACTCAAATAACAAGTTGGCTTAATTACACCCTGAAACCTTCAAAAGTGTGAAAACACAATCGTTGATTTTTTCAGAACGGAGTATTCCTCTATAGTCAGGTAGTTTATCAGATTTGCAGTCAGGTCCTTTACCGGGTCTGTAGTCAGGTAGTTTATCAGGCCTGTAGTCAGGTAGTTTATCAGTTCTGTAGACAGGTCCTTTACCGGGTCTGTAGTCAGGTAGTTTATCAGGCCTGTAGTCAGGTAGTTTATCAGGTCTGTAGACAGGTCCTTTACCGGGTCTGTAGTCAGGTAGTTTATCAGTTCTGTAGACAGGTCCTTTACCGGGTCTGTAGTCAGGTAGTTTATCAGGCCTGTAGTCAGGTAGTTTATCAGGTCTGTAGACAGGTCCTTTACCGGGTCTGTAGTCAGGTAGTTTATCAGGTCTGTAGCCAGGTCCTTTACCGGGTCTGTAGTCAGGTAGTTTATCAGGCCTGTAGTCAGGTAGTTTATCAGGCCTGTATTCAGGACCTTTACCTGGTCTGTAGTCAGGTAGTTTATCAGGTCTGTAGACAGGTCCTTTACCGGGTGTGTGGTCAGGTAGTTTATCAGGCCTGTAGCCAGGTCCTTTACCGGGTCTGTAATCAGGTACTTTATCAGATCTGTAGATCTGCTATCAAGTCTGTAATTAAGTCCTTTTTTATGTCTTTATTTCGTCTGTAGCCAAGTCCGTTTTCAGGTCTGTAGTGAAGACTAGTTGTTCTTTTCTCGAGTCTTGTAACAATGAAGTAGTGATCAAAAGTGAAAAATGTTTTACTATCTTTTTATTACAGCAGCAATATTGAAATGTTTGATTCTATTACAGATATTTAATTAAATTAGAAATAGAAATTGTTTTATGTGGGTTCACTGAGGTTTACTCGATCTCTTTTAATGTTGCGAAACATCACATTGAATAATAACATGTAACCATATCACTTCATAGACGGCTCTCTGTGGAGGGGTATTTTACTGGAACAGTAGAGGAATTGGAATTGAAAGTACCATCTCTGTAGATTGCAGAAATAAATACCACTACTAACAGGGCCCCGGAGAGATAGGCAGCGCTCACCATACAACCCAGGACGCGCGTGACCTTCACGCGAATATAATTGAAAAAAAAGTTGCGTTTGAATGCAAAATGTCTGTGAATCTCGCGAGGCCTCTGTTAGCGACAGAGTGACAAATTACCTCACTAAGCAGTGCGTAGAAGGATGGGGGAAGAATCGGGCAGGGTAGGGCGAGAATACTAAACAGTTAGTAAGCCACGTCAGCCAAAACCCCCAGATAACGTAAGCTATCTGGCTTCTCGCGAGACTTCTCCTCAATCTAAAACCCTGATCACGCTTGCTAGTTGTCGCTAGTTTTGTGATTGTAGCTGTGCCAGGTTGTATTTAGGACTAGGAGCTCTATTGAACTCAGCTATTTATTTTGTTTACCGGCTCCCACGGGAATATCAATCATGTAACTAAAAGACTTTATGACGACTGGTGCAGATGAAACGCTGCAGGTTTGATTAACATCATAAAAGCTGGAATGGATATGTGTTTCAATGTTATTTTTTTATTATGGTTTAACATGCATGAAGTAAAAGAACACCCGACAACAGTTCACCTGAAATATTAACTATAATTATGAGAAACAATCGGGTGTCGGTAGAAACTGGAGAGAATGTTGAGAAGATGATGAAGGTGATGTTGAGAGGTTGATGGAGGTGATGTTGAGAGGCTGATGGAGGTGATATTGAGAGGTTGATGGAGGTGATGTTGAGAGGATGATGAAGGTGATGTTGCGAGGCTGATGGAGGTGATGTTGAGAGGTTGATGGAGGTGATGTTGAGAGGATGATGAAGGTGATGTTGCGAGGCTGATGGAGGTGATGTTGAGAGATGTTGATGGAGTTGATGGAGGTGATGTTGAGAGGCTGATGGAGGTGATATTGAGAGGTTGATGGAGGTGATGTTGAGAGGATGATGAAGGTGATGTTGCGAGGCTGATGGAGGTGATGTTGAGAGGTTGATGGAGGTGATGTTGAGAGGCTGATGGAGGTGATCTTGAGAGGTTGATGGAGGTGATGTTGAGAGGATGATGAAGGTGATATTGAGAATGAGTGCTTTTAGCAATATTCCAGCAATATCACGGCGGGGGTCACCAGAAATTGCCTTCACACATTGTACCCATGTGGGGAATCGAGCCCGGTTCTTCAGCGTGACGAGCGAACGCTTTAACGACTAGACTACTCCACCGCCCCGTGCATTTGAGAGGGGGTGAGGTGAAATTGGGTTTAACGTCGTGCTTGAGAATATTTCGCTCATATGACGACGTGCATGCGTGTGTATGTGTATGTGCGGCTGCTTGTACTAGCCCAGACTGAAGCTGGTTTTTTATAGTGCTAGCCCACTGAGATACCATGCCGCAGTGAAGCATGAATACCCCACTCAGACACATTATACTGACTCCGAGCCGACCAGTCCTTGTTGTACCCATTAATGCCGAGCGCCAGGCAGGGACCCACAAGTACCATATTTTAACGTCTTTTGGTATGACGCGGTCGGGGAACGAACCCGCTACCTTCCGCTCTCCGGGCGGACGCTCTAACCACTACACCATGGAGGCTGTCCTTTTGAGAGGATGACGAAAGTGAAGGTTAATCGTTTCATTGTTGCATAAAAAAACTGTCCACGGACGGCGGTCCAGCGTTTTGGACAATTTCCCTTGTGTTGCCAGTTACACAGTGAACCAAACCAATTACGGCTTAGTAAGGGCTTAACGCAGACAGCACTTCCAAAATTCAATATTATTCGAACAATTCTTTGACATAACTGGAATGAACGGCATGCATACACGTGGTTACTTGTGACTGGAATACGTGTACTCTTGTAGATTTGTATATCCACGTGGTCTCATATTGGTAGAATTGTGCAGATCCTGCAGATTGGTATACATGTGTATCAACGTGGTGTCTCTCCTGTAGAATTGTGAGTATCCTGCAGATTGGTATACATGTGTATCAACGTGGTGTCTCTCCTGTAGAATTGTGAGGATCCTGCAGATTGGTATACATGTGTATCAACGTGGTGTCTCTCCTGTAGAAGTGTGCAGATCCTGCAGATTGGTATACATGTGTATCAACGTGGTGTCTCTCCTGTAGAATTGTGAGGATCCTGCAGATTGGTATACATGTGTATCAACGTGGTGCCTCTCCTGTAGAATTGTGTGGATCCTGCAGATTGGTATACATGTGTATCAACGTGGTGTCTCTCCTGTAGAATTGTGCAGATCCTGCAGATTGGTATACATGTGTATCAACGTGGTGTCTCTCCTGTAAAATTGTGCAGATCCTGCAGATTGGTATACATGTGTATCAACGTGGTGTCTCTCCTGTAGAATTGTACAGATCCTGCAGATTGGTATACATGTGTATCAACGTGGTGTCTCTACTGTAGAAGTGTGCAGATCCTGCAGATTGGTATACATGTGTATCAACGTGGTGTCTCTCCTGTAGAATTGTGCAGATCCTGCAGATTGGTATACATGTGTATCAACGTGGTGTCTCTCCTGTAGAATTGTGCAGATCCTGCAGATTGGTGTACATGGGTATCAACGTGGTGCCTCTCCTGTAGAATTGTGCAGATCCTGCAGATTGGTATACATGTATCAACGTGGTGTCTCTCCTGTAGAATTGTGAGGATCCTGCAGATTGGTATACATGTGTATCAACGTGGTGTCTCTCCTGTAGAATTGTGAGGATCCTGCAGATTGGTATACATGTGTATCAACGTGTTGTCTCTCCTGTAGAATTGTGCAGATCCTGCAGATTGGTATACATGTGTATCAACGTGGTGTCTCTCCTGTAGTATTGTGCATATCCTGCAGATTGGTATACATGTGTATCAACGTGGTGTCTCTCCTGTAGAAGTGTGCAGATCCTGTAGATTGGTATACATGTGTATCAACGTGGTGTCTCTCCTGTAGAATTGTGCAGATCCTGCAGATTGGTATACATGGGTATCAACGTGGTGTCTCTCCTGTAGAAGTGTGCAGATCCTGTAGAACTGTACATGACGTCATGTTCCGCTGCACATGTATGAGGCCATGTATCTAGTACAACTTGCCAGAAATATTCTGTAGTTAAAGGCTTGAAGACGTCTGGGAAAAGCTAGGAATGATGTGTTGTTGTCCAAGATCGATAGGTTCCAGCTAGCTTTCTCTCCAGTCTCAACACAAGTTTGTCAGATTACTTTGTGTTTCAAGTCCACTTTTTACCTCTCTGCCTCGTCCTCATTGATTTGTATCGCTAAATGTAGAATTCGTAAAACTTATTCACTGATGATTTGTTTTCTTTCCACTTTGTTCTTAGACAGGTGTTTGCAAATTGACATCGAATTTATTTCTTATACAATGATCAGTTTATATCTAGTATTAGTCCGCTGTCGACAATGTCTCATTCATCAGAGAGGATGGAATTAAGTCCGGAATAGAACATTATGCTTGCACTTCGGGCCATGCTACACATTGGACATGCCACGGCTTGGTTCTCATTAGTTCATGTCAAACTAGCAGGAACGTTATCGTCAACCCGTTCTTAAGAAATTAAATGGCAAAAGCATTTGAAGCGGGTGTAATGTATGTATTTCTGAGACTCGTTCGAGAACCTTGTTTCCAAAACAAAACTGCTCAGTAAAACCTATTCGTAACATTTGGCTCGTATACCACTCTACTGAAAATATTTTCCTGCACACCTGTAGGTTAGAAACCATATAGGATAACTGGTATCAAATGTATGTATGAGGTAGAATTCTACGTGCGTGATTGGCTACTCTATAGTGATGACCAATGGTTAGATAATGCCGGACAGCTTTCTTGATTGCAATTTATAGATTAGTTTTTCGTGCTGCGGGCGAACTCAGTTACATCTGTGTCTCCAAACGTATGTTTTACAGTGTTAATAATTGTTCTTACTTCTTAGCTATTATTTTCATCCACATTTTCGCCTTATTAATCCACAGATATGGTGGTGGTGTGTGTGTGTGTGTGTGTGTGTGTGTGTGTGTGTGTGTGTGTGTGTGTGTGTGTGTGTGTGTGTGTGTGTGTGTGTGTGTGTGTGTGTGTGTGTGTGTGTGTGTGTGTGTGTGTGTGTGTGTAACGGTAGGTTTGAGTATATTGCTCGCTTTCGTTTGGTAGATACGTTTTTGAAACATCCCGTTGTAAGATATATGGTATCTGACAGACATTTATGAAGAAATCCCTATATACATACACCAACATCAAATATTTCCAGGACGCATCGCTTACCCTTACTAAGGGTCTAGAAGTGACAACATGCTAGCCAATGAGATGTCCTAGTTATAAGCACAAACGGATATCTGTATACTGGGCCTAGGGCGCCGTGTGCTATTGCACCGAGGTTTGGCTCGCCTTCCCCGGTAGCGATGGGTATAGTCAGTACAGTAGGTACACACATGTATCGATTAAAACCCGTCTACCATAATTAGTTACTGTCCAAATATAGCGAGCGATACTCTGATCTTCATCAATAGCTGGTCATAGTTTGAATATGTCCACAAAAGCCGGTCACAGTCTGAATGTCATCAATAGAAGGTCATAGTCCGAATGTCCTCAATAGAAGGTCATAGTCAGAATGGCTCCAATAGAAGTTCATAGTCAGTATATGTCAACAAAAGCGGGTCACAGTCTGAATCATCATCATCATCATCATCATCATCATCATCATTATCATCATCATAACACGTTTATAATGCGCTGGTATCCATGCTCAAAGCGCAGATAGAATGTAACAAATTACACAGTTATAGTTGAAAAGGCTGTCCTGAACAAATGTGTTTTTAACTGGGATTTGAAAGTGACAAAGTCAGTACAGTCCCTGAGATTCTGTGGAAGTTTGTTCCAGGCCACTGGTGCTGCATAGGCAAAGGATCTGTTTCCATACAGCACTGTTCTAGTTTTAGGGACAAGGAGAAGACTTTTATCTTGTGAACGGAGCGAACGAGACGGCTGGTACAGAGAAAGAAGACTAGATAAATATGTAGGGGCAGTTCTAGACAGACAGCGGAAGACAAGGCAGAGAAGTTTAAACTCAATTCTGAAATCCACGGGAAGCCAGTGTAGAAAGTATAGAAGAGGAGTGATATGATCATTCTTCCTGGATCTTGTCACAATGCGGGCTGCTACATTCTGGACTCTTTGTAGCTTTCGTATCTGAGACTTGGTTGCACCGACCAACAGACAGTTGCAATAGTCAAGTCTGCTCATGACAAGGGATAGAACAAGAGTTGTTGCTGTTTCATATGTGAATGTCATCAATAGAAGGTCATAGTCGGAATATCATCAATAGAAGGTATTGAAGGTCATAGTCGGAATATGATCAACGAAAGGTCATAGTCGGAATATCATCAACGAAAGTTCATAGTCTGAATGTCAACAATACAAGATCATAGTCTGAATATCAACAATAGCGGGTCACAGTCAGTCTAGGGGAAATGTGTGGGGAGGGGGAAGGGGGAATTGGGTGTGTCTGTGTGTGTTGTGTGTGTGTGTGTTTGTACCCTGATGCATATGCTATCTACTTACAGCTGCCGTCTACACGGGTGGTAGTTTGTACTTGACATATGTATTGTCTACTTACAGCTGCCGTCTACACGGGAGGTAGTTTGTACTTGACATATGTGCTGTCTCGTTACAGCTGCAGTCTACACGGGTGGTAGTTTGTACTTGACATATGTGCTGTCTACTTACAGCTGCAGTATACACGGGTGGTTGTATGTACTTGTCATATGTGCTTCTACTTACAGCTGCAGTCTATACGGGTGGGTGTGTTACCGGGCAGTGCAGTGGAACAATTCCTCAAGAAGATCCAAAACAAGCTATATGAGGTCTCCAGTAACTACCCCGTGTCTAAGACTGACCGGGGGATTGAGGAGGTGCTGTAAGTACATATACTGTTGGACGTCTACTGGTAGGACTGTTAAAGATCAGTAATACATGTTCCATATTTCAATATTGTATATATCTTGAAATGTATAAATTGATGTATATTACCCTATGAGTTTATTGTAGCGCCATGAGCACGCACAAGTGCGTGGATATAGGCGCATAATAAATGTCCATTATCATTATTATTTGGTACCGCTCTAACAGAACGGAAAGTTTTTCCCGTAGTCTTCTAGAATACTTCCCCAGAATTTTCTTCAGTTATTTCATTTATCCACATGGTCTGTTCAGACATGACTGGTTAACGAGTACCATGATTTAGTATGCAAAAGTCATTAGTGAGTGAGTTGAGTTGAGTTCTACACCGCTTTTAGCATAATTCCAGCAATATAACGGCGGGGGACACCACAAATAGGCTTCACACATTGTAGTCATGTGGGAATCGAACCCGGGACTTCGGCGTGACGAGTGAACGCTTTAACCACTAGGCTATCTCACCGCCGCAAAAGTCATGATGTTTGAACATGGGTAAAATATGGATATTATGTAATATGTTTCGATTTTAGAACAGAATTAAATATAGTTTTTGTTTTCAGTGAGGAGAAACTGGATGCCTATTTAGGGGACTACCCAATACTTGACTATGCAAGGGCTCATCTGGCCCCTAACTGTGAGTTGAAGCTCCTATCGCAAATCTTCGGAGATGACCGATATGGAATAGGGCTTCCCAAGGGTTCTCCGCTGAAGGTAGGTTTAACTGAGTTCAAATCTCCAATACTGTATACGATTTTCATATTTATAAATTTGTATACCTTTCACATAAACAATTCTGATCACTGTTAAAGCTGTATTACAAACAGAACTGACATCAGGGAAACTAAAAAATCTTAATTTGTATAAAACTAATAACTCGAGCAGAGCCTTAGGAGCCATTGTAACCATTGGGTAACATTTTTATTGAACCAGAACAGAATTTGTTATCTTGGCGAATCCGTCTAAGCGGATCATCGCATTACTAAGGGACGCAACTCCATAATATGATTCTTCCCGTTATTTGAGTCACTATAGTATGTTTATAACAGATGCATGAAGCGATAAGTGGGGATCCTGTGGACATAATGGCTGATGTAATTTCTGACATGTGTTGGGAACACAACGAGTGGTCAGGAAGGAATCCCTACAAGCCAGACGAAAGGGATATTGGTGTTATTCAATAACAAGCTGTCTACACAAAAACGTTGTACTGTGTCACCACATCTAAGTTACCTTGTAATTCTCACTAGGTGGCGCTGTCAAGGAAAATTATGGAGTACCATCAGAGTGGCTACATCGACGACCTCATCGACGTTCACTTCGCCGACGCTCAGTGTTTCAAACAGCGAATAACGCAGGAGGAATCTCGTCTGGAGGTGCAACATCACGCGGGACTTTTCGTGATGATGAGCGTTGGGATTATCATCGGGATTATTGTGTGTTTTGTGGAGCATGGTGTGTACAAATGGCTAGTACCTCGTTTTCGAGCATCACCAGGCGACAGTCAATGGAAGAGTTCGCATATGTTGTTCTTTAGTCAGGTAAGAACTGATGACGTCATCTGTGAATGTAAATTGAATCGACCCTTGAAAAGGTGGCGGTTGTACATTGTATGTAATGAGATTTACACATCATTAGACTGCCAAGTTACTCTAAAGTTACAGACTGAGTAAATATAATCACAATCGCATCTCCCTATCTCCGTGGGCGGTGGGCAGCCTATCGGTTGCAGCGTTCGCTCGGTACGCCGATGTCCCAGTTTGATTTCCACGTAAGTACAACGTGTAAAACCCATTTCTGGTGTCTCCTGACATTACCAGAATATTGCTACAAACGGCGTAGAAAGCAACTCACTCACCCTTCGTGCTTCCTGATGTTTGCAGTTTACATGAGACGCTGAAGAAAATGTTACTACGTTTTTTACCCTCGTGTTGGCAAACAATTGCATGAGGCTTGGCACCGACGTTAAGGGGTTCGAGGCTACAGTAATATGAGAAGCGACATGGGGTTTGAGGCTACATGGACATGAGGGACAGCATTTACTAGGTCAAAGGATACAGGACCAAATCATATAGGAGATGAAATTTGTTCTCAGATACGTACCAAACATGCGAGAATCATGTGGTTCCATGGTTTGCTGATGATATGCCTTTACGATAAATGAGAGTATACACGTGCGAGAGTATAGGATTCCAAGAATGGGGAATGCTGCAGTAAATGAGGGTATACACGTGCGAGAGTATAGGATTCCAAGAATGGGAAATGCTGCAGTTAATGAGGGTATACACGTGCGAGAGTATATGACTTCAAGAATGGGGAATGTTGCAGTTAATGAGGGTATACACGTGCGAGAGTATAGGACTTCAAGAATGGGGAATGCTGCAGTTAAAGAGGGCATACAAGTGTGAGAGTATAGGATTCCAAGAATGGGGAATGCTGCAGTTAATGAGGGTATACACGTGCGAGAGTATAGGACTTCAAGAATGGGGAATGCTGCAGTTAATGAGGGTATACACGCGCGAGAGTATAGGATTCCAAGAATGGGGAATGCTGCAGTTAATGAGGGTATAGAATGGGGAATGCTGAGAGTATAGGACTTCAAGAATGGGGAATGCTGCAGTTAATGAGGGCATACACGTGCGAGAGTATATGACTTCAAGAATGGGTAATGCTGTAGTTAATGAGGGCATACACGTGCAAGAGTATATGACTTCAAGAATGGGGAATGCTGCAGTTAATGAGGGCATACACGTGCAAGAGTATATGACTTCAAGAATGGGGAATGCTGCAGTTAATGAGGGTATACACGTGCAAGAGTATAGGACTTCAAGAATGGGTAATGCTGTAGTTAATGAGGGCATACACGTGCGAGAGTATAGGACTTAAAGAATGGGTAATGCTGTAGTTAATGAGGGTATACACGTGCGAGAGTATATGACTTCAAGAATGGGTAATGCTGTAGTTAATGAGGGCATACACGTGCGAGAGTATAGGACTTCAAGAATGGGGAATGCTGCAGTTAATGAGGGTATACACGTGCGAGAGTATATGACTTCAAGAATGGGTAATGCTGTAGTTAATGAGGGCATACACGTGCGAGAGTATAGGACTTTAAGAATAGGTAATGCTGCAGTTAATGAGGGTATGCACGTGCGAGAGTATATGACTTCAAGAATGGGTAATGCTGTAGTTAATGAGGGCATACACGTGCGAGAGTATATGACTTCAAGAATGGGGAATGCTGCAGTTAATGAGGGCATACACGTGCGAGAGTATATGACTTCAAGAATGGGTAATGCTGTAGTTAATGAGGGCATACACGTGCAAGAGTATATGACTTCAAGAATGGGGAATGCTGCAGTTAATGAGGGCATACACGTGCAAGAGTATATGACTTCAAGAATGGGGAATGCTGCAGTTAATGAGGGTATACATGTGCAAGAGTATAGGACTTCAAGAATGGGTAATGCTGTAGTTAATGAGGGCATACACGTGCGAGAGTATAGGACTTCAAGAGTGGAGAATGCTGCAGTTAAAGAGGGCATACACGTGCAAGAGTATATGACCTCAAGAATGGGTAATGCTGTAGTTAATGAGGGCATACACGTGCGAGAGTATAGGACTTCAAGAATGGGTAATGCTGTAGTTAATGAGGGCATACACGTGCGAGAGTATAGGACTTCAAGAGTGGAGAATGCTGCAGTTAATGAGGGCATACACGTGCAAGAGTATAGGACTTCAAGAGTGGAGAATGCTGCAGTTAAAGAGGGCATACACGTGCAAGAGTATAGGACTTCAAGAGTGGAGAATGCTGTAGTTAATGAGGGCATACACGTGCAAGAGTATATGACTTCAAGAATGGGGAATGCTGCAGTTAATGAGGGCATACACGTGCAAGAGTATAGGACTTCAAGAGTGGAGAATGCTGCAGTTAATGAGGGCATACACGTGCAAGAGTATAGGACTTCAAGAGTGGAGAATGCTGCAGTTAATGAGGGCATACACGTGCAAGAGTATATGACTTCAAGAATGGGGAATGCTGCAGTTAATGAGGGTATACACGTGCAAGAGTATAGGACTTCAAGAATGGAGAATGCTGTAGTTAAGAGAGGGCATACACGTGCGAGAGTATAGGACTTCAAGAGTGGAGAATGCTGTGCAGTTAATGAGGGCATACACGTGCAAGAGTATAGGACTTCAAGAATGGGGAATGCTGTAGTTAATGAGGGCATACACGTGCGAGAGTATAGGACTTCAAGAATGGGTAATGCTGTAGTTAATGAGGGCATACACGTGCGAGAGTATAGGACTTCAAGAGTGGAGAATGCTGCAGTTAATGAGGGCATACACGTGCAAGAGTATAGGACTTCAAGAGTGGAGAATGCTGCAGTTAATGAGGGCATACACGTGCAAGAGTATAGGACTTCAAGAGTGGAGAATGCTGTAGTTAAAGAGGGCATACACGTGCAAGAGTATAGGACTTCAAGAATGGGTAATGCTGTAGTTAATGAGGGCATACACGTGCAAGAGTATATGACTTCAAGAATGGGGAATGCTGTAGTTAATGAGGGCATACACGTGCAAGAGTATAGGACTTCAAGAATGGGGAATGCTGCAGTTAATGAGTACTAGAACACGACAACATCTCATTCGTGTTGCAGTGCATTACATGTTATTGCTTTGTTTCACCACGACGTGAGCCCCTTTCACTACTCGATATCACATGTCCTGCTGACCCTTAACAGTGTGATTTACCCTGCAGTCAGTGTCAGTGTGACATTCTTGGGCACCCAGAAACCGGTAGTATACACTTTCGGTAAGATAGTCTGTGTTGGCCCCATGGCCAGTGATGCTTGTTTTTAAGAAACCAAACGCCTGCATCCTCATTTACTTCCGATTCCAACGTCAAGGAATCCACACACGGAGTGGCACCTGTAGGGGGGCAGATACCTACAGACAGAGGAGAACCTATGGAGGGGGTCAGATACAGGGGAACTTATATAGGGGAAAAGTCATCAGATAGAGGGGAACCTATAGAGGATAGCTAGACAGAGGGGAAAGTATAGAGGGGAAAAGTCATCAGACAGAGGGGAACCTATAGAGGATATCTAGACAGAGGGGAATCTATAGAGGGGAAAAGTCATCAGATAGAGGGGAACCTATAGAGGATAGCTAGACAGAAGGGAAACTATAGAGGGGAAAGTCATCAGATAGAGGGGAACCTATAGAAGATATCTAGACAGAGGGGAATCTATAGAGGAGAAAAGTCATCAGATAGAGGGGAACTATAGAGGATAGCTAGACAGAGGGGAAACTATAGAGGGGAAAAGTCATCAGATAGAGGGGAACCTATAGAAGATATCTAGACAGAGGGAATCTATAGAGGAGAAAAGTCATCAGATAGAGGGGAACTATAGAGGATAGCTAGACAGAGGGGAAACTATAGAGGGAAAAGTCATCAGATAGAGGGGAACTATAGGAGGATAGCTAGACAGAGGGGAAACTATAGAGGGGAAAGTCATCAGATAGAGGGGAACTATAGAGGATAGCTAGACAGAGGGGAATCTATAGAGGGGGAAAAGTCAGATATAGAGGGGAACCTATAGAGGATAGCTAGACAGAAGGGAAACTATAGAGGGGAAAAGTCATCAGATAGAGGGGAACCTATAGAGGATAGCTAGACAGAGGGGAATCTATAGAGGGAAAAGTCATCAGATAGAGGGGAACCTATAGAGGATAGCTAGACAGAGGGGAAACTATAGAGGGGAAAGTAATCAGATAGAGGGGAACCTATAGAGGATATCTAGACAGAGGGGAATCTATAGAGGGGAAAAGTCATCAGATAGAGGGGAACCTATAGAGGATAGCTAGACAGGGGAAACTATAGAGGGGAAAAGTCATCAGATAGAGGGGAACCTATAGAGGATAGCTAGACAGAGGGAAACTATAGAGGGAAAGTCATCAGATAGAGGGGAACCTATAGAAGATATC
Organism: Haliotis rubra; assembly: GCF_003918875.1. Classification (NCBI taxonomy): domain Eukaryota; kingdom Metazoa; phylum Mollusca; class Gastropoda; order Lepetellida; family Haliotidae; genus Haliotis; species Haliotis rubra. Next base: position 280,128 of record NW_025767519.1, read on the forward strand.
TAGACAGAGGGGAATCTATAGAGGAGAAAAGTCATCAGATAGAGGGGAACTATAGAGGATAGCTAGACAGAGGGGAAACTATAGAGGGGAAAAGTCATCAGATAGAGGGGAACCTATAGAGGATAGCTAGACAGAGGGGAAACTATAGAGGGGAAAGTCATCAGATAGAGGGGAACTATAGAGGATAGCTAGACAGAGGGGAATCTATATCGGGGAAAAGTCATCAGGGAGATGGGAACTTATAGAGGATATCTAGAGAGAGGGGAATCTATAGAGGGGAAAAGTCATCAGATAGAGGGGAACTATAGAGGGGTAGCTAGACAAATGGGGACCTATAGAGGGGAAAAGTCATCAGATAGAGGGGAATCTATAGAGGAATAGCTAGACTGAGGGGAAACTATAGAGGTTAAAAGTCATCAGATAGATGGGAACCTATAGAGGATATCTAGACAGAGGGGAAACTATAGAGGGGAAAAGTAATCAGATAGAGGGGAACCTATAGAGGATATCTAGACAGAAGGGAAACTATAGAGGGGAAAGTCATCAGATAGAGGGGAACCTATAGAGGATAGCTAGACAGAGGGGAAACTATATAGGGGAAAAGTCATCAGATAGAGGGGAACTATAGAGGGGTAGCTAGACAAATGGGGACCTATAGAGGGGAAAAGTCATCAGATAGAGGGGAACCTATAGAGGATAGCTAGACAGAGGGGAAACTATAGAGGGGAAAGTCATCAGATAGAGGAGAACCTATAGAGGAATAGCTAGACAGAAGGGAAACTATAGAGGGGAAAGTCATCAGATAGAGGGGAACCTATGGAGAGGGACAGCTACAGACGGAGTACCTACAGAGGGAGTGGAGTGTAGAAAGGGACGTGGGAGGAGAACCTAAGGACACTGCTTACGGTGGGGAACCTATGTAGTGGGTAGGCTAGTGGGGAGGGTAGGGGGATTTGGGGAACCTACAGTCTGTGGAAGAATCTGCACACAAGGAGTGAACCTAGAGGCGCGGAGTGGGAGGGGACGGGAGGGGGCTGTGTGCCTACAGACGGGTTTTCATGTTTGGGTGGACTCTAATCATATGGTTTAGCTGGGAATGTGAAAAACACTCCAATCAATATACAGTACAGGATCGGAATTCTTTGTGCTCTCTCTTCATTGATTTAAGATAGAACTTCTTGAAGAGCATCATTGCTACTAACTCTCCCATTTTTCTGGTTATTGGTTGCCGGATTAACTGACATTTGGATATTACTAGTATTACGGGATGTAAAATATTGCCAGTGCAAATGCAAGCATCGATTTCCAGCGAAAGGAGATATATTCCGTCACTGAGGTTATTTGAGCAGCTTACACGGGAAAGCGATCTATCCTGGTATTGTACTGTAGTTTTTGCATGCTAGCACGTTAAATTCAATTCCATATTTCCGCTAGGGAGTTTGCATCATCAGCAGCGGGAACAACGCGTCCTTGGTTTTAATTATGATTGAATGAAACTTTCACGTCCGCGGAGTCTCGGCAAGCGAGTACATTCAGCGGTGTCCAAGGACGAAGCCAGCATGTACTGCAAATCAAATTAATATCATGAGCGATACTATGATTTGATTGAACGTGTCTATAGTTTAGCAGCATACCGAGAACCGCATGCACGCCCTCGTGCGTCCGCACTGATTTTATATACAATGATAATGGTTATTTGTACTCGCGACCGGTCGGCATTAGTCGCCGTATTGGACTGCTGCAGTCAAATCAAACCTGCCTCTCGTAATACGGCCCTGGGTAATGGCTCCCTTTCAAATTAACAAAGTAATGTGAGATTTTATCAAGGATGAAGTGTAGGACATATTTTACAAGGAAATAAGTAGGGGCATTTAACGAGATATGGGAAGTCGGATATTTTGACGAAAGTCGACAGAATGGCTCTTGTGCTGAGACACACACAGAAGAAGGTTTTCTAAATACCCTACAAATGAGGAAGTTTGAGGAAATTATGGGGTCGTCACAAAGCGAGAAGCAATGTTGTTTGCAAGGATTGTGGCGGCATTTACAAAGAAAGTAGGAGAAGAATAGTTGTTTTGCAACTGTTGCTAAGAAAGAATTTCGAATATGTTTTTTTGCAAGAGTGGTTTGATCGTTGAAAAAGAAAGTAGATTGGTCATTTGGCAGGAATGGAAATATGTTTACAGATACAGAGGAGTGATGTTTTGGACAGAATTGTTTTACAAAGGTTTGTTTTGGAAACAAATTAAGGATTATAAGGATCTTATTGTGGTTACAAATATGATAGAGCGGTTGTTTTGAAAGGACGGTGAGGTGTCAACTATGAGGACAGACGATGCTTTTAAAGGATGTTAAGATGTTACAAAGATGATGTAGCTGTTGGTTTAGAAGGATGGTAAGATGTTTACTGTGAGGACAGACGATGTTTTTAAAGGATGTTAAGATGTTACAAAGATGATATAGCTGTTGTTTTAGAAGGATGGTAAGATGTTTTCTATGAGAACAGACGATGTTTTAGAAGGATGGTAAGATGTTTACTGTGAGGACAGACGGTGTTTTTAAAGGATGTTAAGATGTTACAAAGATGATATAGCTGTTGTTTTAGAAGGATGGTAAGATGTTTACTATGAGGACAGACGATGTTTTAGAAGGATGGTAAGATGTTACAGAGATGATATAGCTGTTGTTTTAGAAGGATGGTAAGATATTTACTATGAGGACAGACGATGTTTTAAAGGATAGCTTGATGTTTTAAGATATTTACTATGAGAAGATGATGTAGCTGATGTTTTAGAAGGATGATAAGATGATCAAGGAAAGATATATACTATGAGGACAGACGATGTTTTTAAAGGATGATAAGATGTTACAAAGATGTTGTAGCTGTTGTTTTAAAAGGATGGTAAGATGTTTACTATGAGGACAGACGTTGTTTTTAAAGGATGTTAAGATGTTACAAAGATGATGTAGCTGTTGGTTTAGAAGGATGGTAAGATGTTTACTATAAGGACAGACGATGTTTTTAAAGGATGATAAGATGTTACAAAGATGTTGTAGCTGTTGTTTTAGAAGGATGGTAAGATGTTTACTGTGAGGACAGACGGTGTTTTAAAGGATGTTAAGATGTTACAAATATGATATAGCTGTTGTTTTAGAAGGATGGTAAGATGTTTACTGTGAGGACAGACGATGTTTTAAAGGATGTTAAGAAGTTACAAAGATGATATAGCTGTTGTTTTAGAAGGATGGTAAGATATTTACTATGAGGACAGACGTTGTTTTTAAAGGATGTTAAGATGTTACAAAGATGATGTAGCTGTTGTTTTAGAAGGATGGTAAGATGTTTACTATGAGGACAGACGATGTCTTAGAAGGATGATAAGATATTTACTGTGAGGACAGACGGTGTTTTTAAAGGATGTTAAGATGTTACAAAGATGATGTAGCTGTTGTTTTAGAAGGATGGTAAGATGTTTACTGCGAGCACAGACGATGTTTTTAAAGGATGTTAAGATGTTACAAAGATGATATAGCTGTTGTTTTAGAAGGATGGTAAGATGTTTACTGCGAGCACAGACGATGTGTTTAAAGGATGTTAAGATGTTACAAAGATGAAATAGCTGTTGTTTTAGAAGGATGGTAAGATGTTTACTGCGAGCACAGACGATGTGTTTAAAGGATGTTAAGATGTTACAAAGATGATATAGCTGTTGTTTTAGAAGGATGGTAAGATGTTTACTGCGAGCACAGACGATGTTTTTAAAGGATGTCAAGATGTTACAAAGATGATATAGCTGTTGTTTTAGAAGGATGGTAAGATGTTTTCTATGAGGACAGACGGTGTTTTAAAGAATGTTAAGATGTTACAAAGATGATATAGCTGTTGTTTCAGAAGGATGGTAAGATGTTTACTATGACAAACGATGTTTTAGAAGGGTGATAAGATATTTACAGTGAGGACAGACGATGTTTTTAAAGGATGTTAAGATGTTACAAAGATGATATAGCTGTTGTTTTAGAAGGATGGTAAGATGTTTACTGCGAGCACAGACGATGTTTTTAAAGGATGTCAGGATGTTACAAAGATGATATAGCTGTTGTTTTAGAATAATGGTAAGATGTTTACTATGAGGACAGACGATGTCTTAGAAGGATGATAAGATATTTACTGTGAGGACAGACGATGTTTTTTAAAGGATGTTAAAGATGTTACAAAGATGATATAGCTGTTGTTTTAGAAGGATGGTAAGATGTTTACTATGAGCACAGACGATGTTTTTAAAGGATGTCAAGATGTTAAAAAGATGATATAGCTGTTGTTTTAGAAGGATGGTAAGATGTTTTCTATGAGGACAGACGGTGTTTTTAAAGGATGTTAAGATGTTACAAAGATGATGTAGCTGTTGTTTTAGAAGGATGATAAGATATTTACTGTGAGGACAGACGATGTTTTTAAAGGATGTTAAGATGTTACAAAGATGATGTAGCTGTTGTTTTAGGAGGATGGTAAGATGTTTACTGCGAGCACAGACGATGTTTTTAAAGGATGTTAAGATGTTACAAAGATGATGTAGCTGTTGTTTTAGAAGGATGATAAGATATTTACTGTGAGGACAGACGATGTTTTTAAAGGATGTTAAGATGTTACAAAGATGATGTAGCTGTTGTTTTAGAAGGATGGTAAGATGTTTACTGCGAGCACAGACGATGTTTTTAAAGGATGTTAAGATGTTACAAAGATGATATAGCTGTTGTTTTAGAAGGATGGTAAGATGTTTACTGCGAGCACAGACGATGTGTTTAAAGGATGTTAAGATGTTACAAAGATGATATAGCTGTTGTTTTAGAAGGATGGTAAGATGTTTACTACTGAGCACAGACGATGTTTTAAAGGATGTTAAGATGTTACAAAGATGATATAGCTGTTGTTTTAGAAGGATGGTAAGATGTTTTATACGATGTTTTAAAAGGATGTTAAGATGTTACAAAGACAGACGATGTTTTTGAAGGATGTTAAGATGTTACAAAATGATATATAGCTGTTGTTTTAGAAGGATGGTAAGATGTTTACTATGAGCACAGACGATGTTTTTAAAGGATGTTAAAAGATGTTACAAAGATGATATAGCTGTTGTTTTAGAAGGATGGTAAGATGTTTACTATGAGGCACAGACGATGTTTCTTAAAAGGATGATAAGATATTTACTGTGAGGACAGACGATGTTTTAAAGGATGTTAAGATTTTACAAAGATGGTAGCTGATGTTTTAGAAGGATGGTAAGATGTTTACTGCGAGCACAGACGATGTTTTAAAGGATGTCAAGATGTTACAAAGATGATATAGCTGTTGTTTTAGAAGGATGGTAAGATGTTTTCTATGAGGACACAGACGATGTGTTTTAAAGGATGTTAAGATGTTACAAAGATGATATAGCTGTTGTTTTAGAAGGATGGTAAGATGTTTTCTATGAGGACAGACGATGTTTTAAAGGATGTTAAGATGTTACAAAGATGATGTAGCTGTTGTTTTAGAAGGATGGTAAGATGTTTACTATGAGGACAGACGATGTTTTTAAAGGATGATAAGATGTTACAAAGATGATGTAGCTGTTGTTTTAGAAGGATGGTAAGATGTTTACTGTGAGGACAGACGATGTTTTTAAAGGATGATAAGATGTTACAAAGATGATGTAGCTGTTGTTTTAGAAGGATGGTAAGATGTTTACTATGAGGACAGACGATGTTTTTAAAGGATGATAAGATGTTACAAAGATGATGTAGCTGTTGTTTTAGAAGGATGGTAAGATGTTTACTATGAGGACAGACGATGTTTTTAAAGGATGTTAAGATGTTACAAAGATGATGTAGCTGTTGTTTTAGAAGGATGGTAAGATGTTTACTGTGAAGACAGACGATGTTTTTAAAGGATGTTAAGATGTTACAAATATGATATAGCTGTTGTTTTAGAAGGATGGTAAGATGTTTACTGTGAGGACAGATGATGTGTTTAACGGATGTTAAGATGTTACAAAGATGATATAGCTGTTGTTTTAGAAGGATGGTAAGATGTTTACTATGAGGACAGACGATGTTTTTAAAGGATGTTAAGATGTTACAACGATGATGTAGCTGTTGTTTTAGAAGGATGGTAAGATCTTAGTGAGGTTGTTTTGAAGAGAGTAGTGAACGAGGACCTAGCTCTCGGAAGAGATTGAGGAGTTGAGAGATGTTGGTGCTGAGAATGAAGAGGTGTAGAGGATTTTGGGTAGGGAATGAGGAGTTGTGCATATCTTTGAGAAGTCTAGGGGTATGGGTTATGAGATGCGGAGATAGTGGTGAGGATGTGGAAAAATCATTAGGTAAGGGTGGGAAGGTGAAGGGACCTGGTTAAGCGAATCGTGGATCTGTTGGGCGGAGCTCATTTGGTTTGGTTGGAGTTTCCTCTTTGACTGGAGTTCGAGCTGGTGTTGCGATGATACTGGGTAGTGTTTGTGATTAAATGAGGGAATACGGGTTATTTAATGACTTGGCAAGTACAAACCGATACCGAGGCACGTTGCGAGTGGTTGCTATGGTGATGAATGACCCGCCGTCACACTGCATGTGTCGTGGTGAAACCTTTCTGTTGTATGTATTGTCTGGCGTCACCTGTTTGGGACAGTCTAATCCTGGAGTCGGCCAAGGGGCATCTCCCTCACTCTCTACAACCAGCTCATAATGAGTTATATGCAAAACATTTTCGTGATGAAACAAACTCGCCAGAAAACGCCACAACTATATGCCAGTACATGTGAAATGTTGACTCGAATGATGATAAAACTATACGGAGGGTCAACAGAAAATACACCTCTGTTGACTTTATCAGTCACTGCGTTATCAACAGAAAATACACCCCTGTTGACTTTATCAGTCACTGCGTTATCAACAGAAAATACACCTCTGTTGACTTTATAAGTCATTACGTTATCAACAGAAAATACACCTCTGTTGACTTTATCAGTCACTGCGTTATCAACAGAAAATACACCGCTGTTGACTTTATCAGTCACTACGTTATCAACAGAAAATACACCTCTGTTGACTTTATAAGTCACTACGTTATCAACAGAAAATACACCCCTGTTGACTTTATCAGTCACTGCGTTATCAACAGAAAATACACCTCTGTTGACTTTATCAGTCACTGCGTTATCAACAAAAAATACACCTCTGTTGACTTTATAAGTCACTACGTTATCAACAAAAAATACACCTCTGTTGACTTTATCAGTCACTGCGTTATCAACAAAAGATACACCTCTGTTGACTTTATCAGTCACTGCGTTATCAACAAAAAATACACCTCTGTTGACTTTATCAGTCACTGCGTTATCAACAGAAAATACACCTCTGTTGACTTTATCAGTCACTACGTTATCAACAGAAAATACACCTCTGTTGACTTTATCAGTCACTACGTTATCAACAGAAAATACACCTCTGTTGACTTTATCAGTCACTACGTTATCAACAGAAAATACACCTCTGTTGACTTTATCAGTCACTGCGTTATCAACAGAAAATACACCTCTGTTGTCACTACGTTATCAACAGAAAATACACACCTCTGTTGACTTTATCAGTCACTACGTTACAGAAAATACACCTCTGTTGACTTTATCAGTCACTACGTTATATCAACAGAAAATACACCTCTGTTGACTTTATCAGTCACTGCGTTATCAACAGAAAATACACCTCTGTTGACTTTATCAGTCACTACGTTATCAACAGAAAATACACCTCTGTTGACTTTATCAGTCAGTATGTTATCAGTCCGTTAAGTTAGTAAGTTATCAATACGTAACTCAGTACGTTATCAATACGTAACTCAGTACGTCATCTAAAAATTTTTTGCGACAAAACCATCTCCACACCCATAAACAACAAACTGTGCTGGCGACAGTCAAGGTATACGTCTATATGGTTATATATTTGGAAATATAAATTTATTAAAAGGCTAATAACTATAAAAAAACATCGCCTGGTACAAAACTTTGCTATAGAAGACTTCGTATTTGTTAATATTTCACAAACATGACAGGAGTCATGCTGCTGTAATCATATATTTTCACTTTTTAGTTAAACAATTCTACTTTTTGTATACATTATCCTGTCGCTTATTACAGTGAGTGAGTGAGTTTAGTGTACGTCGCTTTTAGCAATATATTCCAGCAATATCACGGCGGTTGACACCAGAAATGGGCTTACACATTGTACCCATGTAGAGAATCGAACCCGGGTCTTCGGCGTGACAAGCGAACACCCCACCGCCCCATCGTTATTTACAAACTGTTGTAGCAACGATTCATAGTTAAATAACATAAATTCTTAATTACATAAAAATGTACCGTTATTCTGTTTCTCCTAAGCAATGGTATATGAAACCTGAGCAATCTGGAAGATAAGAATACCTGTGTTGTATAATGATTAAACCTTTCAGTAACTTGAATGATAATATTACCAGTATATGACATGCCTGTTGGGTTGAGTGACTGAATGAGTTGGGTTTTACGCCGCCTTCAGCAATATTCCAGCAATATCACGGCAGGGGACGCCAGAAATGGGCGTCACACATTGTACCCATGTGGGGAATCAAACCCGGGCCTTCGGCGTGACGAGCGAACGTTTTAACCACTGGCTTACAACCCCCTGTTGGGTTGAGATACTTTGGGTTGGTTGGAGTTTCGACTGAATTTGGAGTTCGGGTTACTCTTTACATCTCCGCCATTAAGACTGGCCTTAATGTGTACTGTTTAAGCTCGAAATGGGATTATAAGCAGTGGGTACCAATAAAATATGAAGTGCTGCTTGTATTTTTACCGATGAGCTGGTACAAATGCATCTCCAGAATATGGTAAACCTACCGACGTTCGAACAGTCGACACTGATATCCGAAACCAATCCGTTTGTTTATATTTCTATGTAGGTTGTAACATTAATGTTTTTGTCCCTCTCTTTTCAATTTCCCTAATTTCTGAAGATTCGTAGATGACATATAAGCCTATATAAGCCTAAACAACATAACAGTTTTGTAACATTTTATGTAGCTTAAATATGTATTTGGTAGCTGTAAAGGCGTATAGTTACATTTAAAAGACAGGACACTTACAAAGGACTCAATTAACGATTTACTGTAATTATGATGAATGCAGCTTTGTCTGATGTAGTCATAGACAATGAACTCTGTAATTCTATAACCTCTTGTTCCATAACTGATTATCTCTCGTCTCCCATAACCTCACGGGCTTTCCGCAACAGAATAGGCTGGTCGTACGAGGATTTGTTGCCTGGCTTGTTGTCTCGGCTGACCGGGGTTTTCTGAAACCTGTGTGTCTCTGATGACCGAGCTGTCCAATGTATCGCAATTCGCTGTGCGTGTCTTGAGTAGTTCCTGAAACTTATGACCATGGGTTCAATACCGATTTGGCCTAATTGTGTTTCTAGGTTTGTCTGCACTCTGTAAATCTTCGTTAGTGCAACCAAAGTGGAAAACGTCTAACACCTATATCACTCTTGGTTTCCCAATCCATAGCCCCTTCCTAATCCAACAACCGCTCCCTTATCTCTTCAGTAGCCACTCTCTTATTCCACACCCGCCCTCTTTCCTTACCTTCCCTCCTATTCCATATCCCCTCCCTAATCCAACAACCGCTCCCTTATCTCTTCAGTAGCCACTCTCTTATTCCACACCCGCCCTCTTTCCTTACCTTCCCTCCTATTCCATATCCCCTTCCTAATCCAACAACCGCTCCCTTATCTCTTCAGTAGCCACTCTCTTATTCCACACCCGCCCTCTTTCCCTACCTTCCCTCCTATTCCATATCCCCTCCCTAATCCAACAACCGCTCCCTTATCTCTTCAGTAGCCACTCTCTTATTCCACACCCGCCCTCTTTCCTCCTACCTTCCCTCCTATTCCATATCCCTCCCTAATCCAACAACCGCCTCCTTTATCTCCTCAGTAGCCACTCTCTTATTCCACACCCGCCCTCTTTCCCTACCTTCCCTCCTATTCCATAGCCCCTCCCTAATCCAACAACCGCTCCCTTATCTCCTCAGTAGCCACTCTCTTATTCCACACCCGCCCTCTTTCCCTACCTTCCCTCCTATTCCATAGCCCCTCCCTAATCCAACAACCGCTCCCTTATCTCTTCAGTAGCCACTCTCTTATTCCACACCCGCCCTCTTTCCCTACCTTCCTCCTATTCCATATCCCTCCCTAATCCAACAACCGCTCCCTTATCTCCTCAGTAGCCACTCTCTTATTCCACACCCGCCCTCTTTCCCTACCTTCCCTCCTATTCCATATCCCTCCCTAATCCAACAACCGCTCCCTTATCTCCTCAGTAGCCACTCTCTTATTCCACACCCGCCCTCTTTTCCTAACTTCCCTGCTATTCCATAACACCTCCCTAATCCAACAGCCTCTCTCTTTTAAAATGACCTCGCTCTTATTCCACAACTTGCTGATATTCTGCAACGTCTATTTTGTTTCATTTCAGCGTCTCCACAGAGCAGTGACAAGTGCTGAACTAATTTCTGCGCATGATTCAGCCAAGGAGATGATCTGCATTGTGCGGAATCGGGAGTTTGCCCGGCTCTTTCAGAAAAGTACCATTCGGGTAAGGCATGACAAGTAGAGAGTGGGTGGGACTGTGAAAGTCCAATTCGTTTAGCAAGTTGACAGGGAGACGAAAGGATGACAATGTTTTTTCAGTTCAATACAACATCTACACAGTGACTACTGCGTCACTGACAAACACGACACTCAGAGTTGTACTGTTTTAGGGCTGTAAGTGCAGTGTGTGATGTTGTAAGTGCAGGTTGTGATGTTGCAAGTGCAGTGTGTGATGCTGTAAGTGCAGTGTGTGATTTTGTAAGTGCAGTGTGTGATGCTGTAAGTGTGATTTTGTAAGTGCAGGGTGTGATGTTAAGTGCAGTGTGTGATGCTGTAAGTGCAGTGTGTGATTTTGTAAGTGCAGGGTGTGATGTTGAAAGTGCAGGGTGTGATGTTGAAAGCGTAGTGTATGAGTGAGTGAGTTTAGTTTTACGCCGCACTCAGCAATAATTCAGCTATATGGCGGTGGCCTGTAAATAATCGAGTCTGGACCAGACAATCCAGTGATCAACAGCATGAGCATCGATCTGCGCAATTGGGAACCGATGACATGTGTCAGACAAGTCAGCGAGCCTGACCACCCGATCCCGTTAGTCGCCTCTTACGTAACAAGCATAGTCGCCTTTTGTGGCAGTGTAGTGTATGATGTTGTAAGTGCAGTGTATGATGTTGTAAGTGCAGTGTATGATGTTGTAAGTGCAGTGTTTGATGTTGTAAGTGCAGTGTTTGATGTTGCAACATTCAACACACTCCTTAAAGGAGAATGTACTGTCCAGTTGATGTTTCGGGATGGAAACCCCGGTTAAGTAATACAGATGCGAAACCTTGTAATGACGTTGACCCCTTTAACGCCTGTCCATTTACAAGTTTCAATATTTCATTGGAAATAGAATTCACCACTAACTCGTCCGTTCACATTTTGCCTGTTTACCACAGGACATATTATACGTTAAGGCCCATGGACTAATGCAGGAAATACTGGACCTAACTTGCCTTTATAACAGCTCGACTTTGATACTTATAACATACACTGTCCCTATAAAGGTGACAAAGGGCGTTAGTTGAATCTATATGTCAGATCTAATTGAACAGCAGGACTGAAAGCCAATGTGTATATCTGTGTAAATATTCGTTGAAGTTATTTTTTCCTTTATAACAAACAAACTTTATGTAATATGCATATCTGTTTCTCCCTGTCGTGGTAACAATAAACTGAATTCTGAATGTGTGTTGAATATCTATTGAATATGTGTTGAATCTGTACTGAATATGTGTGGAATGTATCCTGAATATGCGTTAAAGCATAACTCTGTCATCGATTGGGCTACATGCGGCGTGTCTTTGTCGTTACGTAAAACTGCTGAAGGCGCTTTTCCTCGCCGCCACTGCCACAAAACAAAGGCCTGATTACTTTCCGCGAGTTAAGCCTATTAAGGAATAATTCATTTTGTGTACGAGTACTTGGTATTGTTTGATGAATTGTTAAAATGGAGCCAGCCAGCCTGCTGATGGTGATTAAACTACACCCTATTTCCTGCGCTGAAAAAGAAAGGCGTTACTGAAATCATCAAACGATTCTCGTCTTTGTCCACTAAATACGCTTTCTTGGCGTTTTCCATCTTCTGATCCCCGTCCCGCAAACCAACCCTAACTAACCTTAACCACTAAGAATTAAGATTATCTTTGTCTGAAGTTACCCGAGTTTCTGCCTTATGTCGATCTTAACTCCATGTACTCGGATTCCTGAGATAGCAATCGCCTTGTGGTTATATGGCCTGATCCGATGAAACAATAACAGTCACAATGTACAGTTAGAACCAACAGCATAGGATTTAGTTCTAAGATGATGATTTGTGGAAGCCGATTCTTCATAGTTGTTGAATGTCATTTCTTGGAATAAAACAAACTGCCCACGAAACGAGCACGAACTTCTGCCATAGTGTGACCTACCTTCGTTGCATTGTTTGAATACTATGTAAGCATATACATTGTAATTTAAAGCTGTATTTAATCCATCCAAAGGAATGACATACAACACAACACATTGTAGATCAATGCGACATAAACAAATTAGAGTAGTCTCCCCTTGAACGACCAAAATATGAACCTCAAGACTAAAACGAAACGAAACATGCATAATAGCTGGATGGTCATAATATATAGATCTTTACTAGATTGTCAGTTGATAATTAAATATGATTTCTGAATTATATCTTAATGATAGATATATAACTACTTAGATATCAGTAATACTTTGTCTGGTATTCGCACTTTTAAACTACAACCGTCCTTGTTAATTAATGTTATCCTGACAGTAAGTACTAAGCAATGTCAGTATTAACATAGTGGGTACTTTCATAACTGCCGGCATACCATCTTCTACATATAATTTATGTAAGAAATATAAGTGAAATGAAAAATAAGGTAAAATTCAATAAAATTATTGTTTAACGTAATTATTAATAGTGTATAGCCAATGTACTGACATACTTAGTTAACTTAGTTTACTTCCTGGAACAGCACACCAACCTGAAGATTGAAATCTTGATCTGACAGTCACACAATCCCTAAGGTTGTTCTGTGGGGTGGGGTCATCATATTTCAAAGTTAAGTCATGTAAAGGCAGACATACTCATTCAAATCATTTTGTGCATTCTCATGTCGTGTTAAAAGTCGAAAGAATGTAAAGACTTCATTGTTTGGAGTGTGTTTCCACTTCAGGTGTTGCGAGTGAAAGTTACTATTATGTAACTCTCAAATATTCGTGTGTGTTCCAAGTGAAATTATTTGAATCCCCAATTATTGTGTGTATTTTCAACCAGGGTTTCGAGTGGAATGCTTTTATCCCTCAAATGTTTGTGTGTATTTCAATCAAGCGTTCACCTCGAGTTTTCACCTCAAGTGTTCACATCTAGTGTTCACATCTAGTGTTCACATCTAGTGTTCACATCTAGTGTTCCGAGGGATAGTATCAGTAGTACCTTTGAGACACAGCGGCAGACTTGTGTGAATTCACATCTTCTATTCCGAAATACATAATTGATTCTTCACAAGTTTGAGTGTATCCACAAAATACATAAAGAAAAGTTACGTTTTGCGATCAGAATATTGTTTTATTAGTGTAACACAAACCGGTTTTTAGTCGGAAGCGGTTGAAGAAGCTGTATGTCCTGTATTCTGCTTTACGAGAAGGTCCGCACCGAGGTGTACACGCTGGTTTAATAAGCTGAAACAATACGGACGGAGGCAGTGCCACAGACAGTTTTTAAAACAAGAGAAGACGAAAATATACAGTGTTCAATCATAGGCGCGGAAGCGTTAGAGGCTAAGGAAATCGAAACATATGACGCCGAGAGTATGAATCCCCTTTTTCAGGACGGGGATGGGGACCCGGCAGCTGGATGAAGGGACTGTTAGTACTTGATAGATGTTGGTCAAATTGTTCTTACATCCCCGGGCGCTTTCGGCACAATAAAACTGTATTTTTTACTTCTGTTATTTTGTGACTTGTGTCTTTTTATTAAGAAATTATGCTTTTTTGACAAATTTAACGAATAGAAGGTTCCATTTATTGATTTTGGGTAAGAAGGTCCAATTTGTGTACATGTGGGTTTGTATGTCTCGGGTCTCTAAAAACATATAATGAATGTATTTACATGCAATGGAGATCCGTAACAAATGGATATTATTCTTGCAGAAAAACAAACTTGCTGACATGGCGAAAACGAAGCGGATAAATCGGAACTTTTATGACATCGTTGCCAAGGCTAAATGGTGAGTCTCCTTGGGGAGCTGTTCACGGACCTGTGTGTGACATCGTTGTCTTCACATCCTACCGACATGCTGCAAGATGTCACGATTCAAGATTATGTACATGTGTACGATAAAGTTAGTCCTACCTCAAAACTGACATGAATGAAATTCAGTGACAATTCAGTGACAAAATTACATCATATCACTACATTGTTCTACATATAGTCACCGAGAGCTGAATCCGACAACTGAGTTTGTTTTATACAAGTCAGATAACACAGAAGGGAGGTGTATCGTTTTGTATCGATTAAGTGAGATATAGGGTACACGTGAGATGTAACATACAATTTAGATACAGCATACATGTGAGATATAGCATACAGTGGAGCTGTATCACACAGGTCACATGAAACATACAAGTAAAATGTATCGTACAAGTGAAAAAAGCACACAAGGAAGGTTCATTGTACACGTGAGATAGAGCATATAGAAGCATGATGTATCCGGCATATATACTACACATAATAAGTTAGGGATATTGGTATTTTTATGATTGATATTTTATCAGTGTGACAATGAATAAATAGATCATTATTCATAATTTCAAAATTTACATATATCCCTAACTATTTTTGTCCAGTATAGTAACATATACCATACAAGTGAGATAAACTATGCAAGGGTTTGTTATACAAGTTCGATATAGCATACGTGTATTTCACGTAAGATCTATGGTACACGTAAACTATAACCTACACGGGAGATGTAGCATGCAAGTGAGACGTTGATTTCAAGTAGGACATATACAGGTGTTTCTCACCACATGGACATGCAGACCCTGTATGATAACGTCGTGTTTTTCTATGTTCACAACATCAGCGAAGAAAGGACCAGGTATGACATTAGGAGAGGCTTTGTCCACACCCACCTTGGTTTTTCTCTGTCTTCACTTGCTAAGCATAGTTGCTGTTCGCCATGTTGCTAAACTACGAAACCAAAATGTGACTATCTTGTATAGCTGTATCACAACTGCGCTTCTGTGGAGAAATTAGTATTAAAATCACAGGATAATCTGGTCCAAGATGATCTTGGATGATCTTGTCAAGAGCTGAGTTGAATAGTCTGTAATGTAGTTCCATTATGTCAGCGCGCATATACACTGTAGATATATTCCTTCATCACCATACATCTATATATCTGTATCACCACAGTCTACACTTACCTCTCATAATAACCATCACAAACCTCCATCTTCATCACTCATATACACTCTCATCACTACATATGTGTATCTTCATCACACTACATCTATTCTTTCATCACCACACAGCTAATTGTCATCACTGCACATGTATACCTTCACAACTTTGTCTTCATCACCATTACTCCATATCTTCACGCGCATGCGCCTCCACTGCCATATATACACGCACATACATCGTCACAGCGCGTCTTCAAACTTCACCTTCATCTCTGTCTAAGACAAAATATTATGGATGTCAACTTCTTTTTATTGTACACACAACGTTTATGGGCTTCCCTTGCCCCTTCGTCAGGTGAATGAAAAACCCAGAAACGTTGTGTATACAATAAAAAGAAGTTGACATCCATAATATTTTGTTTTATACTTGAATACCAACTTCTATATGCCTCTCAAGAACCTTCATCTCTGTCATTTCGAAATCATCACCACACATCTATGCACACATTCAACAAAACGCTTTCCCATGCAAATAACAACACTGAGAGTAAACAAGACAGCAACCTGAATGTCATTAACTCATCTCTCTGTAGAATGAGTTTTGGCAATGAAAGTTCAAACCGCTTCTTCGGATAATCGCAAGCCTAAAATCGAAGAATGATGATTAATTTGCCTTCTGTTTAAATCTGCCCAATGATTACATAATGATCGCCACAGCATGGGATGTGTATGTACGTGCCCATGTAGCAATACCTGGCAGAGGAAGCAAACTAAATTTGATAAAAAGTAATGTAATAAATATTAAATGAGGCTGGCGAATGTTGGAGCAGCGCAGGGAGCCGAGACAGCCTCTCGCCGGATGTTGCTTCAAATACAACCAGCAAACTACAGCTTTCCGTATCTTTCCTGGGTGATGATCAATAAACTGCTTATAGCATGTGTCCTTCCAGCCAGTGTAACAAATGTGATCCATTCTAAAAGCAATTCAAACTTAAGCCTGTTCTTTCCACCACGTGTCTTCACTTACACGCTTTATTCTGATAGATAGTTGTTTGGTTTCCTCCAAAAGATAAAGACAAAGGTCGTGATAGAGTAAGCTATGGTGTAGAGCTAGTGCTCGGAAGGGTAACATAACGGGATATACATGTACAAGAAATTCTATGAACAGTACTGACAGTTAATGTCTTGACGAAACGTATCAACAAGTCTGATTTAGGATTCTGGGATTCAAGTGTAAGCTTAACTATATATTGAGGAATGTATGTTACCAGATGTCCATGAATATATAAATCTAAATTTTAGTGTATAATCATTTTGCTGAATGCGTCTGTAACGTTAACCTTAAATAACTTATAAAAATATCATATTTAAGAAAAACATTTTTGTTTGTTGATGGGTGATTACGTAATAAAGCATTGTTTTTATCTGGATGTGAACATGATTTAATGATGTTACCTTAAATGTTATTTGTTTTACAGAGATAAGCATTGATTTTAGTCGGATGTTTTCATTATGCAACACTAATGATTGTACAATCTTAACATAATTTCGTTGAGCGAACAGTTCCAAATAATATGTCTTGAAAACAGACTGCACACAGGATACTGAATGGTTCTAAACTAGGATATGCTGTACAATGGTCCTCCGCTTCTTCGTTAACGGAGTACTTACATTCATGGTTTATGATCGGGATGTCTGTAGGACGCTGTTGTTAACATGGTGTTTACATGACAAGATGTTATCAATGGGATGTTTACATGTTTTCAAATCGCCAGTAACAGGATGATTACATGACAAGATATATTTGACTGGACGTCTAAATGACATTGTTACTAACGGGGTGTTTACATGGCTTTGTTACTAACGGGGTGTTCACATGGCGTTGTTACTAACGGGGTGTTTACATGGCGTTGTTACTAACGGGGTGTTTACATGGCGTTGTTACTAACGGGGTGTTTACATGGCGTTGTTATTAACGGGTGTTTTACATGACATTGTTACTAACGGGGTGTTTAGATGGCGTTGTTACTAACGGGGTGTTTACATGACATTGTTACTAGCGGGGTGTTTACATGGCTTTGTTATAAACGGGTGTTTACATGACGTTGTTACTAACGGGGTGTTTAGATGACGTTGTTACTAACGGGGTGTTTACATGGCTTTGTTATTAACGGGGTGTTTACATGACAAGATGTTTTGATAACATGTTTACACACTCTAACATTGATGTTAACAGGATGCAGGAGATGAAAGACAACAACTTGATGGATGACTCAGGCAACGCCGATTCAGAAATCATCGAGATCCCCCTGAAGGATCTCAGTATTAATATTGAGCGGCAGCCGCCCAAAGCTGAGGACCGACCTACTCCGCCCATCCCGTCGTCCGCGGGCAACCACGAGGAAGAGGAGGAGGAGGAGGAGGAAGAAGAAGACATGAGCCACTCCCAGGAGTGTCTGTTGTCCGAGGCTAGCAGGGACCGGTCGGAGCCCGGGTGTTCTGACTCATACTATAAAGGAACGGATGACACGAACTCGTCAATCCCTTCATTGGACGGAGCATTCTGTGATGACTCTTTATGTGATCCGAACGAACTCCCCAATAACAATAACACGCAGTCGTACGCCGCCTGCGCGGGGAGGAGTCCGCCATTGTTACCGAACTGCGTGCGGCTTGACTCGCTTCCTAACGGCCACCTGGTGTCAGGTGACGAAGACTCTCCCTCCACTGATAACTTTGCAAACAACCGACTAGAAAATCAAAGCAAACTGTTCAAAGCGTTGACTGATGATAGTCACAATTATATGTCTTCCATGTATAGTAAGTCCCTCTTACCCAAGACAAACAACATGGTTCGATCCTTACTCCACAAAACCCAGTCATACCAGGATCATCTATGTTCTGCGGACGACTCGATACCCGGGATCTTCTGCATAGAGAAGATCTCTAAGGAGGAACTGCTAGTCATGTGGAAGACATCAGAGATAGAACTCAACAAACGCTTAGAACAAGCCTTGAAAGAAAAGGCAAGACTTGAAAGGAAGTTAGCACAATTACAAAAACATTCACCAGTATGAAAGTTGTTTATAATGTTTTTGGCTCAAATTATCCGTTAGAATGGCTTGTGAGGTGCCTGTATGGTCCTACAGCGGCTTGTGAGGGGCATTCTTGTCGTGTACTTGTGAGGCGCCTGTATGGTCCTACAGCGGCTTGTGAGGGGCATTCTTGTTTGTGTATATGTGAGGAGTCTAGTCAGTGGACTGGGTCGTAATATGTTTTGGCTACGTACTGGCTTGTGGGACGCCTGTCTCATCCAAGTACGAGCTTATTAGGCTATTGTCTGGGTCATGAACTGGTTTGTGAGGTGCCTCTCTAGGCAATGCACTGGTTTATCAGGCGTCTGTCTTAGCCGTAAGGCGCCTTGACCATATACTGGACACCCGGCTCTATGATGCCTGGGTTGAATTGGCGTGGTCATCTGTGTCCACTTCCTGTGAGCGTTGCAATAGTCACTGGACGGATCTGTCTTTCGATACTGCGTCCAACTCTGCTGCCACCTCAGGTGTTGTGTGTTGATCAGAGCTATGTGATTGGGGAGCAGGTGCAAGGATAGACTGGCGCTATATACGACTGAACTCAAAGCTTTCGGATATCTGAAAGAGGATCTGGCAGACAGAGAAATATCCTCGCGTGTGTCCTGACGAACAAGAGTTATTTTGCTGATTTTTTTGTGCGTAATCTCCAACACAGAGAAATACTTGCGGGTAGTGTGTAACCACTGTACATTATGTATTATATTTATTGACTACAAATCTACAGATATTCTTTTATAATTCCAATACATATAAGATTTATCACATGACAGACCCTGGAGAGTATCTTCACTATCATTTTGAGAATTTACGTGTATTTCAATTTTGCCTTGAGAGGTTGTAGGTGTACTACTGTACTGTGACTTGCTTGCGATACACGTGTTTCCACTGTCGTTTCCATTGCACTATAGCCCCAACCTCTATGGACGGACGCACAAGTCTCCATACCGACGGACAAACAGACACATACAGTCCTTCTATTCGCCTTCTGTTTCATAATGTGCTATATATTCCAAGTTATTTGTTTGTACATAAAAGCTTGTGTACACATTGTTCATTCAGACTGCTTTTGTGCTGCACGTGCTCCACGTGCTAGAAACGCTCCTCTATGACTGCTTCAACAAAGTGTAAATGTTGTGTAAATACCTCAGACTATTCACTGTAAAGTCCTGATGAATATCTGAATCTTAACATAAACCTCTCCTGTACTAATAGCCGCCTTCCAGTTGGTCATGTATATCATTCAGATGTCTTGTTATGTATCGAGGATGTTTTCTCCACTGTTTATCCCCTGTTCCTGTTTGTAAAAGATATTTATCATGCACAATAGAAAGAAATATGCCTCTTCATTCAACAGTTACACTTTGTGGAAGTGAACTATTCTTTAACCAGTGCCTGTTTCTCTACACATTTCTAAATGTGCTATATTTGTCAGATTTACTACTGGACTAAATGTTACATATATTGTATACATATCCGCAGTTGTATATCGTAAAGCAGATAGATAACATGTACTGGACTATCGTTTGTTACATACGTCTATCTACTGTTAGCTAATTCTCACTCATTTCCTCACTCAAAGCAACAACGAATGTTACAGCAGCCGAGTCAGTTACATGCTGGCGCATGGAGGCATTGAGACCACCATTCATCGTTCCGACCTGCGTCAGCCTCGTTCCCGATCTGCGTCAGCCTCGTTCTGGTCTACATGTTTGTCTTCCTATTCTGTAGGTCCACCAAGTTGTGTTGCTTGTGACTACGGAGTTATCCCCCTTTTTTAATAAGACTGTTCTTGTAAGACTGTTTATTATTATCGATTTTACCAAGTGTATATTCCAGCTATATTTCTGCTGGCAATGTCAGGGCCAGTAGGCGGGTACTGTGTCCTCGTTAAGCGTAACCTGATGTTCATGGTTTTGTGAACAAAATGTTTTAAGTCAAAAATACGGGTCGCGTCAAGCAAAAACCACCTTTCACCAAACCGAATAGTCAACCTACGTGCGTACATCTCAACGATATCATTACAGCAATGCTCAACGGGAAACCCCCATCACTCGTAGGTATCAGTCTTGTAATCGACGGTGAAGCGCAGTTCCCACGGTGATGTGAGCCATCAACGATCAAGCGTATACTCATCATCATGTACATATATAATAATATATTTCTTAGTATTTAACTATAGCGTCCTTTCATGACGTGTAGCCTCGCAGTGGAGGTGTGCTGGGAGTGCCCCTCCTGTTGGAGACAATTATGTAGGTTATACGTAGTTAGGGCCGGCATATGTTAAAACCTGGACCTTACTATGGTTGATTAAGGTTCGACCTACAGTTATAGCATTTGTTACGGGTAGTTTCTGCGTGGCCGTTGTTAAGCAGAACAGAAGGTTCATGCTCAGGGTTAGTGAACGAGACAGCCTAGCCCCGACCATGTACAATGAACCACGTTCAGAGCTGAACACCCAGACAATCCAGCTCTGATCATGGTCAACGAATGAACATCCGTTGTGAGGGCTGGTTAACGAGACAGCCCAGCCCTGACAATGGATAGACATACGAAAATCCATGCTTTGGGACTGCGACATTATATTGACGGTAATGGTATGAGAGGCACCACACATCATTGCTATCAGCTGAACATTCTGAGCTTTTTAGCCTTTGAACTTTGATACCATTTTACGTTGGTATCCTTCCCATTTGACCTTGACCTACGGTTAGTGAGCATCACTGTTTGGTTTGTTTGAGACTATTCTCAGTAGATGCAAGGTTGGTTGTTGCCTGGCGTGTTGTTTCTTTCATTTTGTTATTCGCATAATGCGAATTTATTTCAAAGGAACCCATATATTTTACCCCGTATTTTTCTCGACTGTGATGTTCCCTTCTGTTGCAGGTGTAGCTAGCAACATGGGTAATAGACGCCCACAAGTGGAGGTTTTGTAGGATTTAGATGAGTTACCTCCCCTTACACTACGCGACCGCCTCACGGTGGCAGATTATACGTAAGGGCAGGTAACTCGGTATGTATGATTGTGATTTGACCTACTTTATTGCCAGACGTGTGGCTGAGTGGGGATACCGTCATTATGCAATATTTTATTGTTATCCATGACTGATTATCAACTACATCAATAAGATTTCCACGTAAGCTTTCCATTTTCATCGCATTCAGTTAGAATAATATTCATTTATGAGATCATTGTTTCATTTGAGAGAAATAAATTTGTAAATACTAAATAAATAATTTTGCTGTATTTGGTCTTGTTATTACAGAGGATCCAGCCATCTTGAGTCAAATATGATGAGGTCTCCGTTTCAGGGGCCTCCCACTGTATTCATGTATGCAAAGGCTCCACAAACGTGTCGCTTGTGCTATTGTCGTAAACATGCATTCACGTACATACATTACAATGTTCTGTTGTTGATAGTTCAGCTGAAACTGTTGACATCAAATAGTGGCAAGTTAATGTAACAATATGCAAAATGTACATATTATTCCCATCAGTTGCACGACGGGAACTGTCAGGCATTAGATAAGACGATACATTGGTGTAAGCAGGGATAATCTACGTTATATAGTCTCCCTGGTGTATGTTAGCTCAGCTCATCTGTAAGGTTCGAAGTACAGTTCACGAAACTAAGCACTTAATTGGTTCCGTCTCTGCATAGTCGCAACGTTAAAAAAGACCAGACACCACTATAAATAGGCAAATATCCAGTCTGTTTACAAAGCTTGGCTCCTTCTCTACGTGAATTCATGTCAGAGCGCAAAGAGAGCCGGGAACCAGTTGGACTAAGGATTTAATCTCCCTCTCGATTCTAGTCAAACAGTACGTTTAGTTCAGGGAATGATGACAGTTGAGGCATTAATGTAGATGGGTTTTTCTGTTTGATTGAGTAACATGTTATTTAGATTCTGACACAAAGCTACCTCGCCTGGATGCTGTCAGTCTATTAGCGGCTAACTACCACGTATGTTGTGGCTATCTGATGGCATGACGGGGAACGGAATAGAAATACTCCCTCCACCGTTTCGGCCGTCGCTGTTTAAATTGTGTCCATCCATGCAACTAAGCCGTCAGTAGTGTAACCTCACTATCATTCCACGTGCTGTGATCAGTCGTTTGCTGATTTAATGACACATAAAGTATAAATACAGTCGTTAATTTTCGCGTATGCATATTCATGGTCCGGCAGATGGCGTGATGAGACGGCGTTTGGCGGACTGCTACACGTACTATATGCAGGGAGAGTTCGGACGGTTTTGTGTGCATGTACATCTATCAGCGTACTGGAAACCCAGCAATGATTTCCTGCCATTCTTTCTGCAGTAATTGTGTGCAGAGGAACTAATGGACAACGCGGTTATGTTTCCGAGACGATTCTACCTCGGGGGCCCATCCGAGTTGAAGCCGGAACCAATCCGCCATTGCAATTACTATTTATCTGTCTACATAAAACTTGGCGAGTGTTAGAGCCACAAATCAAAGGTATTCAACATTGCAGGGAGGAATAGTTCCTCTGTGATAACGAAATTGATCTGAAACTTGAAGTCGCGTCCAAACAATTGGACGGAAAGTTGGATAGGATAAAATAATATGCAGTAAATAACAACCAAGGAATCGAATCACTCCCGTCGTGTAAACGGATTAGTGCAGAACGATTTATCTATTATGTAACTCGGTTGGGAAAGAATGTATTTTTTATTCAGCTCAGCTTGTGGAAAGTTACAATGTTCGGCGTGAAGCACAACAGTCGCCTAACTTCCGGAACAGTGCTGATGTTATATTTCATGGTGTGAACCATAATCTTGAAAAATGTAGGACTTATATACGACAATATGATACAGAGAATTACACCTGAGTCACTTTTGATTAACACGAGTTGAAAATAGGGAAGCTTCAGTTTATCATCCAAAGTTTCAGTCAGTAACACGTAAACAGCGGTATCTTGCGTAAAGTGTACAGGTGAGAAGCTTCAGTGGCAGTTAGATTAGAGGTGGTGTTTCATTGTCACGTCATTGTAAACATCACTTCACAATACTCTGAAAAGCATTGTTACTTATTTTCCTTGCAGCAATATCTCCCAAGCCTTTACATTACACATGTTGATTTGTGGGGTATACCACAATGTATATCTGGAATTGTAGGAATTATGCACCTGTAATGGTAGTGCAGCTGTGCTCTCAATTAAACTATGCTTTTACCGCTAACAAATCTCAATAAAAGCACAAGTTATATTAAATTCTGGATATTGCTAATGAAATTGCAAATTGTCTGTCAACACGAACCATTTCGGAAACCACACTTCACCTCTCCGTGAAACAGTCCACTCAGATAACCCCAATAAATTACATGATTCGGCGAATAATGACGAGAGATAAAATAATTGTTCGATTAATTATTTTGGCAATCTCTGCACATTAGGCTTATTAGATCCAAAATATTGCCATGTAAAGTGCGCGGATCTTGAGATTGGAATATGCCACTGAAAGCCACACTTTCTGGTTTTATGACTGAAAATCACGAGTGGTCAAGTCCTATTACTGAAGCTGACTATTTTCGACCGCCTGGCCTCTCCGCTTGTCATGGCTGTCAGTTAGAAGCCGAACATGCCATCACTTCCGACAGGCCTCATCACGAAGAGCACTGAGTCTCGCGAGAACCCGTGACCTCTCATTTGGGTCACAGATTAGGGTTTATTAAATCTCGCTTTCTTTCCTCGGCCATTTCAAGTGACAGAAACTTTGGCCTAGATTGTTGGCGAAGGAAAACACTGATCTGCATAATGTTTCCTTACATTCATACATTAACTGCACCTACGCGTCTGCGTAATATTATACATATATATGTTTACAATCATGACGTGAACAGATGACATGCATCGTCTGTAACACTACATCAATATCGACCATAACAAAGTTTTGTTGGATAAAATACTACACACTGAATGTGTATTGTCAGTTGGATGTAATATTAACTGTTTTACAAGATGAAGCGATCCGTTTCTGTTCCTGAATAACAGATGAAATAACTTTGGAGCGTAATATCAAATACCAACTTGAATAAAATTGGTTGCCATGGAAACAGTCATAAGAGTGCACACGTGCTTGTTTATCAGCCTTTGATAATTTCCATACTCGTTACTCAAACTGTATTGGTGTTTTGTTAGGCCTTGGAGTGGTCCCATGATATTTTTAGATCTCATTTTGTTGTTAAGTTTATGTTTGCAGATGAACATGCTACTCAGCAGTTGAAACCGCGATATACGTCAGTTTCAGGCAGAAAGAG
This sequence comes from Haliotis rubra, assembly GCF_003918875.1. Lineage (NCBI taxonomy): Eukaryota > Metazoa > Mollusca > Gastropoda > Lepetellida > Haliotidae > Haliotis > Haliotis rubra. The sequence continues at coordinate 305,116 of NW_025767519.1, forward strand.
GTGAATGTGTGGCGATGCGTGATCCTCTGCACAGAGCTCAGGTCACAAATCAGTTGAAGTTAAGCAACGTCGAGCGCAGAGAATCCTAGGATAGGTGACCGTGTTTGGCAGCTTCATTCCTAAGAGTTTCTAGGACGTAAGTCCTGCTCCACAATGAAGCACATGTGATACATGACTATGGTCTCACCTTTGGCAAGTGAGTTTGTTCAAACTTGCCTCTGTTCAACCAGCAGAAATATTACGACATTACAGATGGGCAGGCACTACATGTGGTTGAGTATGGTGGTTGGGAGAGGAATTTGAGCTGTAATAGCAAAGAGAGAACACAGCCTTATAATATACACTAGAACTTGTGATTATAGACGCAGTCAGTAACATGTATAAGTACATTCTAATTATATTATTTTACAATGTTACTATTTATGCATAAATCAATCTACCTATACAATCATTATTATATTATATGACTGTGGAAAAGGTGAAAACTGTATACGATGACGATGTAAACACTGTACATGATGACAATGTACACACTATATATGATGTCAATGCACACAATGTATACGATGACAATGGATGAATATGATGTCAATGGACTGATGATGATGACAATGTACTGAATATGATGACAATGTATGATGTGACAATACACACTGTATATGATGTCAATGTGGACTGTATATGATGACAATGTGGACTGAATATGATGTCAATGTGGACTGAATATGATGACAATATGACTGAACATGATGTCAATGTGGACTGTATATGATGACAATGTACTGAATACACTGTATATGATGACAATGGACTGAATATGATGTCAATGTGGACTGAATATGATGACAATGTGGACTGAATATGATGACAATGTGACAATGTGGACTGAATATGATGACAATGTACACACTGTATATGATGACAATACACACTGTATATGATGACAATGTACACACTGTATATGATGACAATACACACTGTATATGATACATGACAATGTACACACTGTATATGATGACAATGTACACACTGTACATGATGACAATGTACACACTATATATGATGACAATGTACACACTGTATATGATGTCAATGTATATGGTATATGATGATAATGTGGACTGTATATGATGACAATGTACACACCATATATGATGACAATGTACACACTGTATATGATGACAATGTACACACTGTATATGATGACAATGTACACACTGTATATGATGACAATGTACACACTGTATATGATGACAATGTGGACTGTATACGATGACAATGTACACACTGTATATGATGACAATGTACACTGTATATGATGACAATGTACTGTATATGATGACAATGCACACATGATGACAATGCACACAATGTATACGATGACAATGTACACACTGCATATGATGACAATTACACATTGTATACGATGACAATGTACACACTGTATATGGTGACAATGCACACACTGTATACGATGACGACAATGTACACACTGTATACGATGACAATGTACACACTGTATATGATGACAATGTACACACTGTATATGATGACAATGTACACACTGTATATGATGACAATGTACACACTGTATACGATGACAATGTACACACTGCATATGATGACAATGTACACACTGTATACGATGACAATGTACACACTGTATATGGTGACAATGTACACACTGTATACGATGATGACAATGTACACACTGTATGATGACAATGTACACACTGTATACGATGACAATGTACACGCTGTATATGATGACAATGTACACGCTGTATACGATGACAATGTACACACTGCATATGATGACAATGTACACACTGCATTTGATGGCAGTGTATATTATAGATGATGACAATGTACACACTGTATATGATGACAATGTAGACTGTATGTGATGACAATGTACACACTATATGATGACAATGTACACACTGTATATGATGGCAATGTGGACTGTATATGATGACAATGTAGACTGTGTATGATGATAATGAACACAATGTATATTATGACAAGGTACATTCTGTATATGATGACAATGAATACAATGTATATGATGACAATGTCAACTGTATATGATGACAATGTAGACTGTGTATGATGATAATGTATACAATGTATATTATGACAAGGTACATTCTGTATATGATGACAATGTACACACTATACGATGGCAATGTACACTCTGTATATGTATGTGTGTACAAAAAATGACTTTTTACCGTGATCAGGTTTTCACGTTGTATTTAGGGACAGTCGAGCAATTTCACGACGGGAGACACCAGTACTGGACGTTACACATTATACCTATGTGGGGATTCAAAGCTGGGACTGCGGTGTGGCGACTCACTACTGGTCCTATGGTACTGTGTTAACTGACAGTCTTCCTATTACTAATGAATGAATGGCAAATGGAGCTATAAATGCACATATTGACACTTGACTGTTATCACAGACTGTCTAGGTGCATACTGGTGCATATGTTTGAACTGTGAGGTCCGCACCTCAGCACTGACTAGCACCATCCAGCTCCTGAGCTAGCTGCACGGCCGCTTGTATCACTTGCCAGATCCAAGGACCGGAGAGGATATCACAGTCTCTAAATGTCTATAAATTTGCATAATATGTCATTTAAACACATCTCGCGTGAAGTCTCGTATACACGAGAGTCCTTTCAACGGGATTTTGTGACTGCGCAGTAGACGTACATATCATCAAAAGCCCGCTGGGTAGTGCTCTCCCATCAACGTATTCGTCCGCGCTCCTCATGTAGTGGTGTGTTTGTACTTTGAACAAACTGCAAGTGGAACTATTCACTATAGCGATGTTAAACCGTCAGCAGAGCCTTGCATTTGAATACAGAACATGCTGAAAATCAATGAAGACACACAATAGGGTCAGTTGCGAACATAAAGAACATAAAGAGTTTTGCAATTTTGATAAATTATAATTATTATTTCTAAAGCAGGGGCATTTAATCATTTTTCATCCAATGCGTACTCCTCCAGTAAACAAGTGCGTTTCCACAGTACACTAGTTAATCTATTACGGTGTTCCTGATATAGGTCTAGTGTGTGTTAATCTATTACGTTAGTGTATTCCTGATATAAACCTATTGTTAATCATACTGATATGTCTAGTGTGTGTGTGTGTCTGATATAAGTCTAGTGTGTGTTAATCTATTACGTTAGTGTGTATTCCTGATATAAGTCTAGTGTGTGTTAATCTATTACGTTAGTGGGTATTCCTGATATAAGTCTAGTGTGTGTTAATCTATTACGTTAGTGTGTATTCCTGATATAAGTCTAGTGTGTGTTAATCTATTACGTTAGTGTGTATTCCTGATATAAGTCTAGTGTGTGTTAATCTATTACGTTAGTGGGTATTCCTGATATAAACCTAGTGTGTGTTAATACATTACGTTAGTGTGTATTCCTGATATATGTCTTATGTTAATCCTATTACATTAGTGTGTATGTATTCCTGATATGTCTATTACGTTAGTGTGTATTCCTGATATAAGTCTAGTGTGTGTTAATCTATTACGTTAGTGTGTATTACGTTAGTGGGTATTCCTGATATAAGTCTAGTGTGTGTTAATCTATTACGTTAGTGTGTATTCCTGATATAAGTCTAGTGTGTGTTAATCTATTACGTTAGTGGGTATTCCTGATATAAGTCTAGTATGTGTTAATCTATTACGTTAGTGGGTATTCCTGATATAAACCTAGTGTGTGTTAATACATTACGTTAGTGTGTATTCCTTGTGTATTCCTGATTATATGTCTTGTGCCTGTTAATCTATTACATTAGTGTGTATTCCTGATATAGGTCTAGTGTGTGTTAATCTATTACGTTAGTGTGTATTCCTGATATAAGTCTAGTGTGTGTTTATCTATTACGTTAGTGTGTATTCCTGATATAAGTCTAGTGTGTGTTAATCTATTACGTTAGTGTGTATTCCTGATATAAGTCTAGTGTGTGTTAATACATTACGTTAGTGTGTATTCCTGATATATGTCTAGTGTGTGTTAATCTATTACGTTAGTGGGTATTCCTGACGTAAGTCTGTACACTACTGTGTATTGGGTCTGCGCATTAATGTGGATGTCTCCAGTACACCTGTGTGTATTGGTTCTGTACACTAGTGTGGATGTCTTTAGTACACTAGTGTATATTGGTTCTGTACACTAGTGTATGTTGGTTGTTCACACTAGCGTGGATGTCTCCAGTACACCTGTGTGTATTGGTTCTGTACACTAGTGTGGATGTCTCCAGTACACCTGCGTGTATAGGTTCTGTACACTAGTGTGGATATCTCCAGTACACTAACGTCTATTGGTTCTGTACACCTGTGTGTATTGGTTCTGTACACTACTGTGTATTTGTTCTGTACACTAGTGTGGATGTCTCGGGTACACCTGTGTGTATTGGTTCTGTACACTAGTGTGGCTATCTCAAATACACCTGTGTGTATTGGTTCTGTACTCTAGTGTGGATGTCTCCAGTACACCTGTGTGTATTGGTTCTGTACACTACTGTGTATTTGTTCTGTACACTAATGTGGATGTCTCCAGTACACCTGTGTGTATTGGTTCTGTACACTAGTGTGTATTGGTTCTGTACACTAGTGTGGATATCTCAAATACACCTGTGTGTATTGGTTCTGTACACTAGTGTGGATGTCTCCAGTACACCTGTGTGTATTGGTTCTGTACACTAGTGTGGATGTCTCCAGTACACCTGTGTGTATTGGTTCTGTACACTAGTGTGTATTGGTTCTGTACACTAGTGTGGATGTATCCAGTACATTAGTGTGTATTGGTTCTGTACACTAGTGTGGATGTCTCCAGTACACCTGTGTGTATTGGTTCTGTACACTAGTGTGGATGTCTCGGGTACAACGGTGTGTATTGGCTCTGTACACTACTGTGTATTGGTTCTGTACACTAGTGTGGATATCTCAAATACACCTGTGTGTATTGGTTCTGTACACTAATGTGGATGTCTCCAGTACACCTGTATGTATTGGTTCTGTACACTATTGTGGATGTATCCAGTACATTAGTGTGTATTGGTTCTGTACACTAGTGTGGATGTCTCATGTACACTTGTGTGTATTGGTTCTTTACACTAGTGTGGATGTATCCAGTACATTAGTGTGTATTGGTTCTGTATACTACTGTGTATTGGTTCTGTACACTAATGTGTATTGGTTCTGTACACTAGTGTGGATATCTCAAATACACCTGTGTGTATTGGTTCTGTACACTAGTGTGGATGTCTCCAGTACATTAGTGTGTATTGGTTCTGTACACTAGTGTGGATGTCTCCAGTATATTAGTGTGTATTGGTTCTGTACACTAGTGTGGATGTCTCCAGTACACCTGTGTGTATTGGTTCTGTACACTAGTGTGGATGTCTCCAGTACATTAGTGTGTATTGGTTCTGTACACTACTGTGTATTGGTTCTGTACACTAGCGTGGATGTCTCCAGTACACTACTGTGTATTGGTTCTGTATACTAGTGTGGATGTCTCCAGTATATTAGTGTGTATTGGTTCTTTACACTAGTGTGGATGTCTCCAATACACTAGTGTGTATTGGTTCTGTACACTAGTGTGTATTGTTTGTGTACACTAATGTTTATGTCTCCAGTACACTAGTGTGTATTGGTTCTTTACACTAGTGTGGATGTCTCCAGTATACCACTGTGTATTGGTTCTGTACACTAGTGTGGATGTCTCCAGTACACTAGTGTGTATTGGTTCTGTATACTAGTGTGGATGTCTCCAGTATCTTAGTGTGTATTGGTTCTTTACACTAGTGTGGATGTCTCCAGTACACTAGTGTGTATTGGTTCTGTACACTAGTGTGTATTGTTTGTGTACACTAATGTGGATGTCTCCAGTACACTAGTGTGTATTCGTTCTGTACACTAGTGTGGATGTCTCCAGTATACCACTGTGTATTGGTTCTGTACACTAGTGTGTATTGTTTGTGTACACTAATGTTTATGTCTCCAGTACACTAGTGTGTATTGGTTCTTTACACTAGTGTGGATGTCTCCAGTATACCACTGTGTATTGGTTCTGTACACTAGTGTGGATGTCTCCAGTACACTACTGTGTATTGGTTCTGTATACTAGTGTGGATGTCTCCAGTATCTTAGTGTGTATTGGTTCTTTACACTAGTGTGGATGTCTCCAGTACACTAGTGTGTATTGGTTCTGTACACTAGTGTGTATTGTTTGTGTACACTAATGTGGATGTCTCCAGTACACTAGTGTGTATTCGTTCTGTACACTAGTGTGGATGTCTCCAGTATACCACTGTGTATTGGTTCTGTTCACTAGTGTGTATTGGTTCTTTACACTAGTGTGGATGTCTCCAGTACACTAGTGTGTAGTCCTGATTACCACTGTTTAGTTGTTATGTACGTGAGTCTGAGATTTGCTGGAGGTTCCAGGTTTCTGCTGAGGGGTCAGTATGTCGGGTGCGTGAGAGTAATGTGTTCCGTGTGTGACTCATGCCGTTATTTGAGCGATGAATGTGTGTGCCGTGTGCGATGTCAAGTGTGTAAGGTGAAGTGTGTGCTGTATGTCATGTGTGTGCCGTGTGTGCCGTGTGTGATGTGAAGAGTGTATATTGAAGTGTGTGCTGTGTGTCATGTGTGCGCCGTGTGATGTGACGTGTGTATCGTGAAGTGTGTGCTGTGTGTCATGTGTGTGCCGTGTGTGATGTGAAGTGTGTATCGTGAAGTGTGTGTTGTGTGTCGTGTGTGATTTGAAGAGTGTATATTGAAGTGTGTGTTGTGTGTCATGTGTGTGATGTGAAGTGTGTATCGTGAAGTGTGTGCTGTGTGCCATGTGTGTCCCGTGTGTGATGTGAAGTGTGTATCGTGAAATGTGTGTTGTGTCATGTGTGTGCCGTGTGTAGTTATTTGAGTGATGAATGTGTGTGCCGTGTGATGTGACGTGTGTATCGTCAAGGGTTTGCTGTGTGCCATGTGTGTGCCGTGTGATGTGACGTGTGTAGTTATTTGAGTGATGAATGTGATGTGACGTATGTTTCGTGAAGTGTGTGCTGTGTTTCATGTGTGTGCCGTGTGATGTGGCGTGTGTAGTTATTCGAGTGATGAATGTGTGTGCCGTGTTTGATGTGATGTGTGTATCGTGAAGTGTGTGCTGTGTATCATGTGTGTGCCGTGTGATGTGACGTGTGTAGTTATTTGAGTGATGAATGTGTGTGCCGTGTTTGATGTGACGTGTGTATCGTGAAGTGTGTGCTGTGTGCCATGTGTGTGCCGTGTGTGATGTGAAGTGTGTATCGTGAAGTGTGGGCTGTGTGTCATGTGTGTGCCGTGTGATGTGACGTGTGTAGTTATTTGAGTGATGAATGTGTGTGCCGTGTTTGATGTGACGTGTGTATCGTGAAGTGTGTGCTGTGTATCATGTGTGTGCCGTGCGATGTGACGTGTGTAGTTATTTGAGTGATGAATGTGATGTGACATGTGTATCGTGAAGTGTGTGCTGTGTGTAAAGTGTGTGCCGTGTGTAGTTATTTGAGTGATAAATGTGTGTGCCGTGTTTGATGTGATGTATGTATCGTGAAGTGTGTGCTGTGTGCCATGTGTGTGCCGTGTAGTGTGACGTGTGTAGTTATTTGAGTGCTGAATGTGTGTGCCATCTTTGATGTGACGTGTGTATCGTCAAGTGTGTGCTGTGTGTCGTGTGTGTGCCGTGTGATGTGACGTGTGTAGTTATTTGAGTGATGAATGTGTGTGCCGTGTTTGATGTGACATGTGTATCGTGTGGTGTGCCATGTGACTAAGCAACGCAACTCTCTCGGTACCTAAATTTCGTATGCCGATACATCTACACTGACCACAGTTTTAAATCAGTCTAATTGAAAACCACAGAAGGTGTGTCGTTTGTACCTTGCGTAACTTGCGTGCCTTATGTGCCATGCTTGATGTTTGTCATGTGTGCCTTTATTGATCTGTGTCGTGTGCGCCATGTGTGACGTGCCTGATGTGTGTCGCATGAGCCGTGAATGATATATGTGCCGTGTGTGCCTTGTGTGACGTGTCTGGTGTGTGTCGCATGAGCCGTGAATGATATATGTGCCGTGTGTGCCTTGTGTGACGTGTCTGGTGTGTGTCGCATGTACCCTATAGCAATTTGGTGTGTGTGGAGTGTTAGCTGTGGGGATTATGTACGGATGTGTACGGATGTGTACGGATGGCCTTCACTATCTAGAGTGTAACAACAATCCAAGTAACACACAACCGCATCTACCCCAACATCAACGACGGTGAGGACTCGTTGTAATTATTTTTATGCATATTTCACCGTTGTCCTCCCCGCTACCGAAGCTCCAGTTTTTGAATAGAAGCAGTTATATCAGGAACTGAATAGAGGGAATCAAGATACTGGTACGGCTTTACCAAAATGGCGTTTTTGTGAGCCTGGGGGTTTGCACAAAGTATTACTTCAGTCGATGCAATTTACATCGGGGATACTACAGTACTACAGGCTGACTTGTATGTCAAGCTGAGAAGTTGGATCGGGGGATCGGGGCCAGTAGGTCTTTGTTCCTCTGTCATTAGTTGGAGCGCAACACTGGCAGGCGTAGAGTCGAGGCGTCGCTCACAACATCTTCTGAAAGAAGAAACCAGTTCACAATCAGACTAATAACATCTTAGGACACTTTGAAAAGGACGCAGCATCTTACATTTTATAAACTATATTTTGAAGCTCTGATGAGGTGTAAGTACTCCAATTTCGTGGACAGCCCCTTGTAACTCGGCACGCTGACCCGGGCACATTTGAAGGCTCCTCTTAAGTTCAGGACAACCAGCCAAGCTGTCTATGTAAACGTTACGTTACCAACAATTTCGACACTCTTTTCAAATCTTTGATAAAAAAACCTCCTGGGGATAGAATTGGAAAAGTTACTCAAGCAGGCCTTCGTATTATCAGAACCGGTATCTTGTTGAAAGTTGCGCTGGGAAGATTGGTGTTTGCTGTCGATGAAATTGATGATATTAAGGGATTTCATTTGAAAGAACGAATTAAATGACCTTGCATCAATGTGGGCCACACTTGATAAAGGAAATTGAAGAACAAGAAATTCTTCAGTTTATTGCAAGTAGCAAGATGGTTTGTGAGGATATTTTGTGGACGCTGTCAGCGGGACTGTATGACTAATGGGTGAGCGAGACGTGTAAACAGTTGCTGACGTGTAAACGGCGTTCTGGCATTGTTTCTTCACTTTCCGCTTTACTGTAACCAGCCACAGTGCGAAAACATGTTTTATCATTTGTATAAGGCCAGATCCGGATGATGTTTAACGCAGTTTCAAATAGAGGACTTATAGGTTTTAACGATAACTGAAATGAAAACACTAAAAGCTAACAAATCAAAACGGTGTTTCTACCATGAAGTTATATAATTTATACATATTTGGCTAACAAAAACATGACGTTCTATTTCCAAAATGAACACCAAATGGTGGTTTCTTCACATTTTAGAATATTTATCAAATGAATTGATATTAACGGAGAGACGGACAGTGTTATGAAAACAAGTATATGGAATCCCTAACAACTAGATATTATATATTGTGACATTTCTAAATGATTTAAGTAAGTATGCATGATGTAAGGGGCCGTTTCGTGCTGTCTCCTTTCGCAAACTTCGCAATGCCTTTCATACAGGTTTTACTGAAAACATAATTAAGTAAATGAAGTGTTTGGACTCGACTTGTCAATCAAGAAAGCAATACGCTAACTGAGAAAGCGAAACCCTGAGAGCTAATCCCATACAGTAATCCATTAGTGAGGGAGTATGGTTTTACAACGCATTTGATAATAAACGCTCCCCGAAATCACTCAATTCTTGATTCCACTTCCGGAATCAGCTGATTAGAAAGTCCGCAATGACGCGTTGCACGTGCAAGGACCAGTTGCTCTTTTGCAATGCATGGTGTAATACTCCATTCCAAGCAACCGTCTTGCTCGAGTTAACATCAACCTTACAATAGGAACACATTTGTCTGAATCAAACTGTATGGGTATTGAAAAACACACACAAACTAATCTCACATCTTAAATGTGTAGCATTTCTGATGATACTGATGTGTTTGAGTGACATTGTTAATTATGTGTTCAAAACATCTGCCACTTTGGTAGGCCAACAGGTTCAATCTTGTCGGACAAAATAACGGATTTTGTACCACATCAGAAAGATTGGTCAGTCATGCTGCGTGACTGACATGTGTCATTTCGTTCTGTCCAAATAGGCTAGGGTATTTTATTGACCACTTGTGCATATGAAACAGGAAACCCTGAGACCTGAAAAAATGTAATTCTTAAATTATAGTTATGTGTTTCTTAAGCCCCTTTCACATGGACACCTTTACTTATGTGAGTACACATACTTATGTAAATTAATAAATATACTTAGGGTGGCATGTGAACGTATTTGCTTACATGAGTAAATTTACTCCTGGAGTAAACAGACCTAAGTAAAAATATATTTACTAGACCCCAAGAGGTCTAGTAAAAGTATATTTACTTATAAGTATAAATCCTCAAGAAGTATTTGTGATCATGTGAACAGAATTTATGTTTGCTTAGGTGAGTATTTCACCACCTTCAGAATTGGGTTTAGACTACAAAATCAGTCACAATGTTAATTAGAATGAAGGCATTCTGCAACGTCATCTGTCACTCAGTCTCTTTGCACACAAATCAGCTTCCTCACCATCTCCATCGTCTTCATCAATTGCATTCCACTTCTCCATTTCCGTCATCATCGTTTTCAAATTTCAGCCCACATGTAGTTTTCCTGACGCATTTCACACAAGTTATGCAAAATGACACAAGCAGTGATGACAGTGCTAACAAAGCCAACATCCACATCTAAACGCTTCATTAGGCACGTCCAGCGTCCTTTCAAACGCCCAAAGATATTCTCTGTAGGCATCCGTGCACGACTCAATCTGTAGTTGTATTCCTTTTGCACCTTTGATAGTTTCGCAATGTGTGTATATGGTTTTAGAAACCATGGTTTCAAAGGATAGGCTGCATCAGCAACAATCACGATTGGCATTAGCACTTGTCTGTCGCGTAGTAGCAGCTGCTTTGTCCACTTTGGCAACAGGTCACTTGTCTCCCCCTTGTAGTACAGCTCTGAGTTGCCAAAAACCCTGACATCATGCACTTTGCCGGGCCAGCCAACATTGATGTTCGTTATGATGTACCGATGGTCATACACTGCCTGCAGATGAATGGAGTACCATCCCTTTCTATTCAGGTAGTCACCATGTGCCAAGGATGGTGCGATGATTGGGATATGTGTTCCATCAATGGCACCCGCACAGTTAGGGAAATCCCAAGTCTCTTCAAAGCCCTGAATCACATGTGGAACTTCACATATTTTGTTGGCAATCTTTCGGATATCGCATTGCAGACGCCATGTACACATTTGTGAACTGTGGAAACTCCTACCCCAAAGAGATTAGCAATAGCTCTATACTCGGCAGAGGAAGCAAGCCAGTAGACTGCAGTGCACACCTTGTGGTCCAGTTCCAGAGGTTCCCTTACATAAACATCCATTGTGGGAAAACATGGCTGTAGTTCATTGCAAGAACATAAAATGTGTCTCTATAGTGCGTTTGGCTCAAAAGCGGACCGATGTATTGCAATCTAACTCGAAAACTTATAAACATATAATACTCAATGAAACGCTGATCATAATTAAAACATCAGACCAACTCTGTGATTTGTTGGCAGAATTTATGTCCCAAAATTAAAAATGTTGTTTAACAAACTAACATTAAAATATTGACACAGTTCACTATTTGTTACGAGGGGAGGACTACAGAGAAGGGGACAGCAAGGTGTTAGAGAAGCACGTGCACAAGTACCGACAAAGTTATTGATTCATTAACCTGTGCTGTGCCGTCTCCATCCTTTCTCGAACACCTGGCTGTCCCTTTCTCTGCACTCCTCCCTCGTAACAAATAGTGAACTGTATCAATATTTAAATGATAGTTTGTTAAACAACTTTTTTATTTTTAGGACATAAATTCTGCAAAAAAAACTCACAGAGTTGGTCTGACGTTTTGATTATGATCAGTGTTCCATTGAGTATTTTCTGTTTATTAGTTTTCGAGTTAGATTGCAATTCATCGGTCCGCTTTTGAGCCAAACGGACTATAGTCATGCGAAAGTTCTCTATCCAAAGTGTGTCATCTAAGGACATCTTCATGGTTTGAGACCACCAATGGCGACACCGTTCTCTACTCCTTACTTCTCTCTCACGACACAACCCCAGGGCCAAACCCATACTGACAAAGTATGGGAAATCTCTCCTCCGTTTTTGCATGAGCAGCCTACTCAACGATATTGTCTCAAATGATGAAAATTCAGTTATTCTAATCACTAAATTATGTTTACTTATACCTTATATATATGTATATTTACTTTTACTTATGTGAGTTTATTTACTCACGTAAGTAAATTGTGTCCATGTGAAAGAGGCTTTAGCTTTTTCATTAAAGGTTAATCTGATTAATTGAACATGAGTGAGTGAGTATTGTTTTACACCGCTTTTAGCAATATTCCAGCAATATCAGGGCGGGGGACACCAGAATTCATGTGAGGAATCGAACCCGGGTCTCCAGCGTGCCGAGCGAACGCTTTAACCACTAGGCTGCCCCACCGCCCCCTTGTAGGCAAGAATAACTGACAACTAAGTTGTCCATTTGAACAACTGATTGATGTCACGCATGTTTCAACTACACAATACACGATCTATAAATTAGGCACATGAGTCTTGGATTTGTCCAAGCTTCAACGTAGATACAATAACCTACAAATATGGGGTAATTCTTGTAACAATCTTTGTGACTTGTGGTCCAACATGTGAATCCCTAACGATCGACGATATTCATCTGCCTCACGCCAAACACGGCGTTCGGACTTCCTTACATTAAAAGCACTATGTTTTATTAATACAACTCATGACTTTGGTCAATTGTACAATAATTAATTACCAGATTGACTGGAGATAGCGCGTGATTGATAGGTTTTACGGACAGTTAGGTATTCAGGACCTACGGTGGATCTGTGAATAATACATACAGAGAAGAGTGGTGCATGAGGGGTAAATGAGAAGGTCATTATTCTGAATATTTTGTCCTGAAGCTCCTTTTGAAGAATGTTTGAAAGAATGTGTCTTTGCGATTGGAGACGTATCATAGAGGACAGTTTTCAGAGAGGATTTCCGAAGGGACAGGATTTCAGATGAGAGAGGTCTTCGATTTTATGTGGAATGGATTAAAATCGGGAAGTTATCGGTTTACGACGCTGCGGAGAAAACAAATCTCATTTACATTCTCTTTCTGTCATGTACAGACATCAATGATAGAACGAAAGCGAATAATGGCGTTTATGACATTCAACTACATTAATTCAGAAACACTGAACGAGTGTGGTCACAAACTGTTAAAACGGTAAAGGCAAACTGTTGCGTATCTAAATGGTGTAAGTATACACATCATACAACAGCGATATAGCGTTATGGACTCGGATCAACCCTAGCTATAACAGGACAATTGGCATCAATAATATATGCCCGTGCAGGAGGCGATGCGGCACTGCTTAATTCGACTGGCTTCTTCTCTTCCAAGTGGCTGGTTGATGTTAGTATCACGTCTTTGTGTTTGTGTTAATTAATGGAAACCATTAGATACTGACCTGTATCATACATAATTCATTTTTGCATTGACAGGCCCCAGTGTAGGTTAGGTCTGATGGCGGGGCCTGGGATTGCACATTGTGGTAAGCTTACGGGAGATCGCTGCCGACCCCTCTCACGCCAACGTTCTTCATCCCGTTGTTGCTGCCGTGTTTGGAGATGGCAATCAGCTGTAGGAACAGCTGGAAAAAGCTGTGGAATCAGCTGTGGAGACAGGACTAACCTGATTTGACATAATGAGTTAACATTTTCCACGTGATAATTCCAGATAAAAGGCAGCAGTCCGAAGATCCCATCAATCGAGGAAGTCCCATGCTTTTGATCAATGACACGAGCACATTACTGGAGCAGCAGCGGGATGCTCGTTCTTTACGTGATCAGAGATATCAAGTCATATTTGTCAACGCTCATGTCAGGTCGACCAGGTACATGGATTTGCCTTAAGCACCAAATCTTATGCCACAGTGTACAGCAGTATGTATACAAAAGATTATTGATGAATAGCCATGTAAATACACCTGATAAACGGCTTGTTTTCGTTTGACTGAGGTTCAGGATAAACAAGTAGAGTTAATTATTGGAGAATTTTGACATTTACTCGTGGATCCCGTGACTCTTGTAGATCGGGAGAGATTGACGTGTCTGGAATTGACAAGATGAGGATTGACCTCCGGCACGTTCTGTAGTCCAGAATTCTATAGCAGTGATCAATCCAGGTATAACACACACCGGAACACAAGCCTACATCAGTGATCAAACTGGTGTAACACACACTAGAACACAAGCCTACGTCAGTAATCAAACCGGTGTAACACACACCAGAACACAAGCCTACATCAGTGATCAAACCGGTGTAACACACACTAGAACACAAGCCTACATCAGTGATCAAACCGGTGTAACGCAAACAAGAACACAAGCCTACATCAGTGATCAAACCGGTGTAACGCACACAAGAACACAAGCCTACATCAGTGATCAAACCGGTGTAACGCACACAAGAACACAAGCCTACATCAGTGATCAAACCGGTGTAACGCACACAAGAACACAAGCCTACATCAGTGATGAAACCGCTGTAACACACACCAGAACACAAGCCTACATCAGTAATCGAACTGGTGTAACACACCGGAACACAAGCCTACATCAGTGATCAAACCGATGTAACACACACTAGAACACAAGCCTACATCAGTGATCAAACTGGTGTAACACAAACCAGAACACAAGCCTACATCAGTAATCGAACTGGTGTAACACACCGGAACACAAGCCTACATCAGTGATCAAACCGATGTAACACACACTAGAACACAAGCCTACATCAGTGATCAAACCGGTGTAACGCAAACAAGAACACAAGCCTACATGAGTGATGAAACCGCTGTAACACACACCAGAACACAAGCCTACATCAGTGATCAAACTGGTGTAACACAAACCAGAACACAAGCCTACATCAGTCATCAAACTGCTGTAACATACACCAGAACACAAGCCTACATCAGTCATCAAACTGGTGTAACACAAACCAGAACACCAGCCTACATCAGTCATCAAACTGGTGTAACACAAACCAGAACACAATCCTACATCAGTCATCAAACTGGTGTAACATACACCAGAACACAAGCCTACATCAGTCATCAAACTGGTGTAACACAAACCAGAACACAAGCCTACATCAGTCATCAAACTGGTGTAACACAAACCAGAACACAAGCCTACATCAGTCATCAAACTGGTGTAACATACACCAGAACACAATCCTACATCAGTGATCAAACTGGTGTAACACAAACCAGAACACAATCCTACATCAGTCATCAAACTGGTGTAACACAAACCAGAACACAAGCCTACATCAGTGATCAAACTGGTGTAACATACACCAGAACACAAGCCTACATCAGTCATCAAACTGGTGTAACACAAACCAGAACACAAGCCTACATCAGTCATCAAACTGGTGTAACACAAACCAGAACACAAGCCTACATCAGTCATCAAACTGGTGTAACACAAACCAGAACACCAGCCTACATCAGTCATCAAACTGGTGTAACACAAACCAGAACACAATCCTACATCAGTCATCAAACTGGTGTAACATACACCAGAACACAAGCCTACATCAGTCATCAAACTGGTGTAACACAAACCAGAACACAAGCCTACATCAGTCATCAAACTGGTGTAACACAAACCAGAACACAAGCCTACATCAGTCATCAAACTGGTGTAACATACACCAGAACACAAGCCTACATCAGTCATCAAACTGGTGTAACACAAACCAGAACACAAGCCTACATCAGTCATCAAACTGGTGTAACACAAACCAGAACACAATCCTACATCAGTCATCAAACTGGTGTAACACAAACCAGAACACAAGCCTACATCAGTGATCAAACTGGTGTAACATACACCAGAACACAAGCCTACATCAGTCATCAAACTGGTGTAACACAAACCAGAACACAAGCCTACATCAGTCATCAAACTGGTGTAACACAAACCAGAACACAAGCCTACATCAGTCATCAAACTGGTGTAACACAAACCAGAACACAAGCCTACATCAGTCATCAAACTGGTGTAACACAAACCAGAACACAAGCCTACATCAGTCATCAAACTGGTGTAACATACACCAGAACACAAGCCTACATCAGTCATCAAACTGGTGTAACACAAACCAGAACACCAGCCTACATCAGTCATCAAACTGGTGTAACACAAACCAGAACAAGAGCCTACATCAGTCATCAAACTGCTGTAACATACACCAGAACACAAGCCTACATCAGTCATCAAACTGGTGTAACACAAACCAGAACACAAGCCTACATCAGTCATCAAACTGGTGTAACACAAACCAGAACACAAGCCTACATCAGTGATCAAACTGGTGTAACACAAACCGGAACACAAGCCTACATGAGTGATAAAACCGCTGTAACATACACCAGAACACAAGCCTACATCAGTCATCAAACTGGTGTAACACACACAAGAACACAAGCCTACATCAATGATCAACTAGACTTGAGACAACATACAGCTCAGCACATCAACCAGACTTGACACAACATACAGCTCAGCACGTCCACCAGACTTGACACAACATACAGCTCAACACATCAACCAGACTTGACACAACATACAGCTCAACACATCAACCAGGCTTGACACAACATACAGCTCAACACATCAACCAGACTTGACACAACATACAGCTCAGCACATCAACCAGGCTTGACACAACATACAGCTCAACACATCAACCAGACTTGACACAACATACAGCTCAACGCATCAACCAGACTTGACACAACATACAGCTCAGCACATCAACCAGGCTTGACACAACATACAGCTCAGCACGTCGACCAGACTTGACACAACATACAGCTCAACACATCAACCAGGCTTGACACAAGATATAGCTCAGCACATCCACCACACTTGAGACAACGTACAGCTCATCAAATCCACCAGGCTTGACACAACATACAGCTCAGCACATCAAGCAGACTTGACACAACATACAGTTCAGCACATCCACCAGACTTGAGACAACATACAGCTCAGCACATCAACCAGACTTGACACAACATACAGTTCAGCACATCAACCACACTTAAGACGATGATATTATTCTTGCATTTTTACTTGGTGGATGTCCAATAGAGTGTATCATGGAACTAGAAAGAGATGTATGGGCAAAAGTGATAATTAATGTAAGCCATTTTATAAAGAAATGGCGATACTTGCTAAAACACTTGTACGCGTACTTATATGAACATCTGTGACTATACTACTAATCCATCTCAATCATTTGACATAAAATATATTGTCACTGCACCATTGTAATCTTCATTAAATTGGAGGAAATAAAGAATATCCATCTATCTTTACATATTTGAATTTGTTCATTTGCCCAGTAGACACGGGTTTCACATAGGTGGTAGTGAGATGTTCTTATTAACAAAACCACTCGTCCTCCAGAATATCCTTCTTGACGAAAATTGGTCAATTTTCCCTTTTTTAAGCTAATCAAATTTTGGGCCATCGTCTATTTTATTGGATTTATGTATGCGAGGAGATTGTCCGGTCGTCACTGTGGCAGTGTTTGTGGAAGTGTTTGCAATGGTGTCCAGTAACCCCCGTTGTACGGGGGATCGGCGTTCACTGTTTATCTGACCCGGCTGGTTGGCACCCTCAGCGTCTCGCGGAACTCAGGGTGAGAGGGGAGGCGTTAAGATAAGCGGTTAACCCCTCATACTGCCCAAAAGCTCATTGATCATAGCCAGTGTCTAGACTGGAAGCTTGGGTGCGCGTGACTACTGCGGTCATTACACGGGTCCAGTTCCTGCTCACAGTCGGTCAACAGAGGCACAATGGCGGCCATTAGAACCACAGTCTCCTTTACGCGCCGTGTGTTCTGGACATTCTCTAACGATTGTGTGGTCAAGGTTTGGATGCCTGTGACGCCAGGTCAGCATGACACGCAATGACTGAAGGAGTGAGTGAGTGAGTTTTGTTTTACGCCGCTTTTAACAATATTCAAGCAATATTACGGCGAGGGACAACATAAATTGGCTTCACACATTGTACCAATTTGGGGAATCGAACCCAGCGGACGTGACGAGCGGACGCTTTAACCATCAGGCTACCCCAGCAATCCCATAATAATTGAAGGGAAATGACCTCCACTCATTCGATTACAGCAAACTATAGAAGTAAGCCGAACCAAGGAAACCCAACTTTACCCAATGACCAAACAGAATGGATGTGTAGATGTATTCGTTATTCTTCGCTCTTTAACCTTAGATTCAGCTATTGAAACTTCACAGTTCACAGTAACAAGGAAGTGTTATGCCAAAGAGGTAGACGTCATACACTCAGAGGTTCCGTAGCTATGTACCTCAGGTACCTATCTGTACCTCACAAATGAGCATAGTATACAAATGTTCCTAATGTTCCGGCAAGGGAGACCTATTCTACAGTTCACAAAAACGTAGTATTGACTTATATAAATGGTTTCTGCTACTGTGTTCAGGGCTCTGCCACTCGTGTCAAGCACACATTGTCTAGATAGTTGTTGGGTATTCCGATCTTTTAGGATACCTTTCTTTTAAGGTGCCGACTAGTCCTGGGGAGTTGCCATGCGGTAAATCACTGTTTTTTTTAGGTTTCCTCTAGTGTCTCGATCGTAGCGCTAACAATGGCTATTCCGAGTTGTGTCCCTTGTATGTCCCTAGTACTGACCAATCAGACTGCATCTTCGCATCGCGAGCACTTGCTTCAAACAAAATGGCGGCTCCCAGTCAAGACTATCTTGTCGATAATCAAGATCTCTACAGCTATAAAACGGGTCTTACCTTGCGAAGTTCATCAGATCACTTGAGTACCTTGATTAAAAACGTGCAGAGATTTAGAAAATATCTGTCGACGACCAGTTGACGGTTCACATGCTCTGCAATTCCTCGGAACGCCCGATATATGCACCGCACGGCATTCGCTATGTTGTCTATGAACCGGTACGATTGGACTATACAAAGACTCTTTATTCCAGCCAAGACATATAACTATACTAACGGAAGAATAACTGACTGTGCATAACATAAAATTGCATAAAATAAAGGTTGTTTGAAAAGTTATAAGAATAACCCTAAATAAACATGTAGCAAAGCTCTTTGCGTGGAATATGATGTCACGTATCGCGCGTGGCAAGTTCACATAACTGATATTGAAAATTGAAGAACGGTTGATAATTCTCTAGTCTCTGAATGATGTGGTCAACACGTTAATTTCAACCTAAACTGTACGTACTCGTACATCATGCCACGTGCCACAGCTTACAGAAATCGAGACTGGAGACTGGAATGGCTAAAAAAAAATGAGGTGGACAGACATTTTGGTGTCTATCGAAACACGATCTCATCTCTATGGAGACGTGTTCAGCATAATCGGAACACGAGAGATTTGCCTCTGACCGGCCGTCCACGCATGACGTCACGTCATCAAGACAACCACATTCGGCTAACCCATCTAAGGAATCGATTCCAGACTGCCTGTTTGTGCTGGCTTACGTCCATTCAGTTGCAGGACTGTACGGAACCGGCTGAGGGAGCACAACATCCAGGCCCGATGGCCTGTAATACGTCACCGACAGGCACGTCTTGCCTGGTGCAGACAGCATCTACGGTACAGGAGTCAAGATTGGGATGGCGTTTTGTTCACTGACGAGTCGAGATTTCATTTAGACAGCTCAGATGACAGGTCAAGGGTGACAGACGGCGAGGTGAACGGTATACTGACGCGTGCGTTGTTGAACGTCGACAGTATGGTGGCGACAGCGTTATGGTATGGGGGATACTCACATCTCAGGGCTATACACAACTTGTCATTGCCAATGGCCATCTGACAGGTTTTCGATAGAGGGATGAGATCACTGGGCCTTATGTGCAACCGTTCATTCGAGGACAGAGACGTAACTTCACGCTTCAGCAAGATAATGCCCGTCCACATGTCGCTTGTGACAGACTTCCTGAGACAGCAGAACATTCCGGTACACCCCTGGCCAGCTGTTTCTCCGCACCTGTCCCCTATCGAGTACGCATGGGATGAAATCTAGCGACGTTTAAGTCTAGCCCAGAATCATCTATTGACGTAAGCTGAATTTGAACATGTCTTGGTTCAGATATTCCCCAAGCTTTCTTCAATCGCTTAGTGTCGTCTATGCATCGTCAATGGTAGACACACACGATACTGAATTTGTGAACTGACTTTTGACACCACATCTCTTCAAGGGCGTGTCATGATGTCTGGTGTCAAATCATACAGATTTCGATATTGTTCTGACAACAGTTAAACCGTGATTAAGGAGAACACCAGAAATCAAGTTACTATCTTTTGGCATTAAGAAATGGCATAACATCAAATAATGCACAGTAACTTTATTCCAGTAGTATATATAATTCCAGCCTACCCCTAGTGAGAAATGGGTGGAAAGTAAGGTTTTAGGGCGACTTTATGCCTAAATAGGTCTGTTTGCGCCCAACAAGCCACAGTGTTATTTATATGTCACATTTGACTTCTGTCATACTTTCCCCTTTCAACTTGACTTTTGTAGTCTGTTATCTCCCTCGCTTACTGAAAATTGGTACGGCTCACATGATCACCTTGGACAAAAGACATGGAACTATGGAAAGAGACTTTACGGGACTGAGGACAGGGTACTGCAAAAATAGACCATTTACATAGGACTGAATGGACAATGGACAGGATAGAAGTCTGAATACTATATACCGACCAATATTGTGTACTTGTGTCAGCAAACATCCCAATCCACCACATACAGGCTACGGCCCACTTAGCCGGAGCATGAATAGTCATCAAGGCGAGAAAATGAGTTTCAAATTACAATAACGAATCCGAATTGCTATGATATTAGCTAAATGCCTTCGACTTCAATGGAGTGAATAGTACCTGAATGGTGAGATTGGATTTATTCGGCATTCAGAGGCATCTCCACGTCGGGTCTTCTCTTCACTGTATTAGTTGAGAAAAGCATTCGGCTGTGTACTTTCTGCGATAACCAGTCACACGTGTTATTTTGGATCACACGTGACCTTTGTACTTTTCTTGTGTATACTCAGAAATATTCTAGAGGTTAACCCTTCGGTATAGTTAGGTGTAGTACTGTTTCTGCATGTACCAAACTGGCAATATCGGCTCTATTGACCCAGAATGTGTCCCTATCGTCCAAGTTCAGTACACGATGTTCGGTAGTATATATATACAATGTAAATACAATTTCGAGTTAGATTATTGCGAAACCTGATAACAAAGTGGTACACTAAGTAACTGCAGTTGCAACACACCACCTGCCCTAAAGCTACAATCAGTAAAGGACAGCGAGCGCATGGTCATTTCTATAAACATCCTCCCCCAGAAGCCAATGGTATATATGTCCTCGGAAGGTTAAATACAGCCGCGTTATGACCACACCGCGTCCTCGCCATATAAAAACTTGTCACGCGCAGTGATCGATAAAAGACTGACCGACGGTCAAGCTGAAAGCCTTTGTGCCTGTATGCACTGCAAGAGAAGAGATGGCGCTCCGTAAATGGTATTAGGAAAGCTGGCCAATGTTTATAAGCCCCGAAGGTTGGATGCGCCTCGGTTCCCTGGAGAGTCGATGCATGCTGCAGGCACTTGTTGAAGCCCTATCATATGAACGCTGGTTTTGTTACGTGGTCCTGCCTCAACGTCCAGGCTTATGCGAGCTGATTGAGGCTAAATAGAAGTAATGATAAAAGTGAACTTTGTAAATGTAATTAGACGCTCAGCCCCAGATCTGAGCATGGCTATGATTACTGGAATGTTGATGTTATTGCACGGAGGAGGGGGCGCTCTTGTTGTTGGGAGCTCTGTAATTGATTTCCGTCTGTAATGCCTCAGTGTAAGGATGTCGTCCAACATACAAGGCATTTCCTAAAAAGAACGAAATCTCTTTGAAATATGATAATAGAAGAAATAGAATTTCTTAAAAATGGCATTACACTTCTTATTTATGGATGAAAGACAAGTTCGGTTAATGATGCTTGGGTCAGCGGCGCGTACATTACTTCACGTTCATCGCAAGAAAAGGTTCATTGTGTACAGTGGCCTCTGATTTCAGAAGCATTAAATCGACAGATAACATGCCTAGAGATTAAACAAAAACCCTACCTTCTAATTATCGACAAACCATTGGACAGAGCTAATGAGTGAAAATGTTTTTATCAACATTTATCAACATTCGGGCAAAACCAAGACGACGAACTCAAAGAATTGACAATACAATGTGTCCCTGTGGAGAATTGAACCAATAATGAGCGAACGCATGAAAAATCAGGATACCACAACTCAGGGCAGTGTGTACTACCCTGGGCCTCCTTTCACAAAGCACTAAGGTGATCGTACGTCACTAAGGTAACCTTAGTGCAATGTTAAAGAATAGGAGTTAAGGTTAACTTTAGTAAAGAATGCTTCGTGAAAGGAGTCCCAGGTATATAATGGAAAATTAGGCGATTTAAGAAAAGAGTAACGGGGTTTGCGTTAAACGTAGCTCAAACATTCAATTACCGGTTTGTTGTGTCCAGAATAGATTACAGTAAGCTACGTTTATTACGAACACACTTATAACGAACTAGGTGCCGTTGTACAAAACAACCTTAGCGGTAAGACTACCTTAGGTCTATGTTAAGGTATGGGAGTTACGGTCACCTTAGCACTAAGATCGCTTTGTACAACGGCGCCCTGGAAAATAAAACGACCTATTTTTTGTGTCGGCCACTAGCTGTAGTTTTAGTCAAAGTGCGTATTACGAACTACGGTTAAAACGAACTAAAACCAGCTGTCCGTTTGAGTTCGTCATGACTGTGGTTCACTGAACTGAGCGGTAGAAATGATTGAGCGAGAATATAACATAGCGGAGCCGGCAACAACATTCCCTCCACATTATTTTTAATTTTGCTCAGGAGTTTAGTCAATATTAGTGTTTATATCTAAAACTCACACTTTGATAAGGATCAGAAAATTCACAACTTTACTTAAACGTAGATTTATAATATGAAATTGTATCCATTTTAAACTGGATAAATAATAATATGGTAACCCCCTTTCGGCAGACAGCCTCTTTATTCTAACCTTATGCACTTGATTCACGAGTAACCATAAAATGGTTTTCATGGCCCCAATCAACCATTTTGCAAATCATGGAACGAGTCACTGACAAATAAACAACACCTATCAGGGATCCACAAGATGCAATGACATACTGAAACCTACTAGGAATCATGCTTACAATAAGCTTAGATATTTAAACCAAATTTGACCCCACATCATAGTTTTCTGTTGAACCCATGATTTGATCCTTAGCAAAGCGTGAATAGTATATACCAAATACAGTTAACGGCTTTGCTTTATCACTTGTATATGAACAGGTTATTCAGAATATCTTTTTCAGTATTGCTTCAGTAAACAAGTAATAAACATGTTTACAGCATGCGAATTGGACATCCTTCTGCAAATATGTTTTAACAACTAGTATTGCGACTTACATTTAATCAATATGGCGCTCTATGTACCGGGACTAGTGGTTGATGGTTATGATGCCTTGTAAACTTGAACTTTACTCCACATTGCATGTGTCCGATGCTACAGAGCTGAAAAAAGTGTTAAAAACAGCCAAACTTTATTCAAACACGCTGTATTGAACAGTACACGTCGCTGAGCGCTCATGACAAATCTAGTCAGTCAACTTGAAGACTACGCTGTGGATTGATTCCGGGGAAAAACGTACCGTGTAGCGATAAGTTGCTCAGATAAATCAACTCATATCATCATGGGCTTTGAGCAGTTTGAAAGTGGGTTATCGCCGCAGGTTGGCGTGAAGTCTCGTTAATTCCAAGTTATTTCAAGACTCAAATATAATGGGTTTGTGTTTAAAGTTTTTGAACTTTAAGATAAAGTGTGATGCTTGTTGTATCAGTACCTCAGACAATTCACTTAATTCACACCCCAGTCCTAAACAATACTACAGATGATAAGTCCAACCACAGGTACAGATCTCCAAGTCCAGCCTTTGCTACAGATCTCCAAGCCCATCCAAAGCTACAGATTTCCAAGTCCATCCATGCTTCTGATCTCCATGGGCCATGCTACTGATCTCCAAGTCCTTCCAGAGAGTCCATCCTCAGATCTAGTCTTTTGCTTCAGATCTCCAAGTCCATCCCTTGCTTCAGATCTCCAAGTCCATCCCTTGCTTCAGATCTCCAAGTCCATCCCTTGCTTCAGATCTCCAAGTCCATCCCTTGCTTCAGATCTCCAAGTCCATCCCCTGCTTCAGATCTCCAAGTCCATCAGATCTCCATCCCTTGCTTCAGATCTCCAAGTCCATCCCTTGCTTCAGATCTCCAAGTCCATCCCTTGCTTCAGATCTCCAAGTCCATCCCATGCTTGTTTCTTGCTTTAGATCTCGGTAGTCCATCCCTTGCTTCAGATCTCCAAGTCCATCAGATCTCCAAGTCCATCCCTTGCTTCAGATCTCCAAGTCCATCCCACAGATTCCAAGCTTCAGATCTCCAAGTCCATCCCTTTGCTTCAGATCTCCAAGTCCATCCCTTGCTTCAGATCTCCAAGTCCATCTTGCCAATCTCCAAGTCCATCCATCTGCTCTCCAAGTCCATCCCTTACTTCTCAAGTCCATCCCTTGCTTCAGATCTCCAAGTTCATCCCTTGCTTCAGATCTCCTCCATCTCCATCTCATCGCCTTAAATCACCATCCCCCCAGCTCTCCAAGTCCACTAAAGAACCCCCAGTCGAGATCTCCATCTCCTCACGCCTTAAATCACCACCCCATACTAAAGAACCCCCAGTCGACCCTATGCTACATATCCTGTGCCCATCCAGAACTTCAGATCCGCAAACACACCCCATGCTACGGACCTAAAGCCCACCCAATCCTACAGACCCCCCACCACAATCCATGCTACCGATCTGAAATCCACTCAATGCAGATCAGAAACCTTTTGAGTGCAACAGGCCTGTATTCCATCCCATACACCCCAAAGCCACAGCACACTATACAAAACAAGCTCACCCCGTGCCATACACCTTACATCTACCCATATTGTTGAAATTACCCACATGTCCTGTTGACTAAGCCCGACATCGTAGATACTGATGGTTGCCAAGCATGATTCACCATCGCCACAGATTAATATAGATCCTGGTTGGGAATGAGACATGGGTAAGTATCCTTCAATGGCTTTCTTAATCAGCATACCAACCTCAGGGACTGCCCAGTGGTCAATAGGCTGGACCTACACAACTCAGGGGACAGTAAATCATTATGGATCTGCCGTAAGGGAGACAACTGTAACAGGCCGGAATGGCATGCCAACGCTGAGGAATGGGAACAGTTGAATATACTTGTTCTGCTTGGAGGCGCTCCCACTGAAAGAAGAGGTCGGATGCAAATATTTGCTACATTTGAAGTCCGACATAATTTTTCTATGATCAATCAGCGTCTATCAATCAGAGTGGGGGTTTGAGGAAACTCGCATGTGAAGGATGGTCTATAGTGGTTGTACCTCGTCAAGATGAAGGGTCAAACGAGAGCATTCAATATCTCAATGTTTGATGATTAATGCAACTTCTCTTTCTCTAGGTTACGGTGTGTGACTTCTGATCCTCTCAGTCTATATCACACTATTTGGCGATATTACATATACATGATTTATTCATTAAACGCCCGAAAACGGTATGAACAATAGATGACGTCCAACATTTCTGATACTGAAGTCTTTCATGCCAACCATTATCTTTACTCATGTCACATCAAAGCATGATCTTTATGTCATAGCTGTCACATCAAAGCATGATCTTTATGTCATAGCTGTCACATCAAAGCATGATCTTTATGTCATAGCTGTCACATCAAAGCATGTCACATCAAAGCATCTTCATATGTCATAGCTGTCACATCAAAATGATCATGTCATATCACATCAAAAGCATGATCTTTATGTCATATGTCACATCAAAGCATGATCTTTATGTCATAGCTGTCACATCAAAGCATGATCATAGCTGTCACATCAAAGCATGATCTTTATGTCATCAGCTGTCATAGCTGTCACATCAAAGCTGCATGATCATGATCTTCATGTCATAGCTGTCACATCAAAGCATGATCTTTATGTCATAGCTGTCACATCAAAGCATGATCTTTATGTCATAGCTGTCACATCAAAGCATGATCTTTATGTCAGCTGTCACATCAAAGCATGAATGTCATAGCTGTCACATCAAAGCATGATCTTTATGTCATAGCTGTTACATCAAAGCATGATCTTTATGTCATAGCTGTCACATCAAAGCATGATCTCACATCAAAAGCATGATCTTTATGTCATAGCTGTCACATCAAAGCATGATCTTTATGTCATAGCTGTCACATCAAAGCATGATCTTTATGTCATAGCTGTCACATCAAAGCATGATCTTTATGTCATAGCTGTCACATCAAAGCATGATTCATAGCTGTCACATCAAAGCATGATCTTTATGTCATAGCTGTCACATCAAAGCATGATCTTCATGTCATAGCTGTCACATCAAAGCATTATCTTCATGTCATAGCTGTCACATCAAAGCATGATCTTCATGTCATAGCTGTCACATCAAAGCATGATCTTTATGTCATAGCTGTCACATCAAAGCATTATCTTCATGTCATAGCTGTCACATCAAAGCATGATCTTCATGTCATAGCTGTCACATCAAAGCATGATCTTCATGTCATAGCTGTCACATCAAAGCATGATCTTCATGTCATAGCTGTCACATCAAAGCATTATCTGCATGTCATAGCTGTCACATCAAAGCATTATCTGCATGTCATAGCTGTCAAAGGAAAGTACGATCTTCATATCATAGTTGTCATATCCAGCCAGGACGTATTTGTGACATCAAGATTGGATCTGCATGTCGTATTTAATGATTGAGGTATGATGAGGTACTTGTTTCATCGAGACACGCTCTGCATGCAGTACTTGTAATACTTAGGTGGAATCTACACAAAATAATCATAATCTCCAGTCGGGAGTTGTTACATTGAGTGAATGAATAGGCCTGCTTTCGCCCCTATTCGCTGCAATTGTTACATTTATTCATAATATGCCCATGGTAATGGTTACATGCAGGCAAATTGGGTAGAGGTGTGTTTTTATTACTGGGTAGAGATGACACAGTTATTACGATGCATAATCTGTATGCGGTAGGTGTTACATTGAGGCCTAATATTCACGGGGTAGGTGTTACATTGAAGCAGGGTCTGCATGCGGTAGGTGTTACATTGAGGCATGATCTGCACGCGGTAGGTGTTACATTGAGGCATGATCTGCATATGATAGGTGTGACATTAAGGTTAATCTGCACGCGGTGCGTGTTATATTGAGGCATAATCTGCATGCGGTAGGTGTTACATTGAGGTATAATCTGTATGCGGTAGGTGTTACATTGAGGCATAATCTGTATGCGGTAGGTGTTACATTGAGGTATAATCTGTATGCGGTAGGTGTTACATTGAGGCATAATCTGTATGCGGTAGGTGTTACATTGAGGTATAATCTGTATGCGGTAGGTGTTACATTGAGGCATGATCTGCATATGATAGGTGTTACATTGAGGCATGAGCTACGTGTTGGAGGCGTTACAATGAGGCATGATCTACGTGAGGTAGGTGTTACATTGAGGCATAATCTGTATGTGGTAGGTGTTACATTGAGGCATGTTAATCTGCACGCGGTGCGTGTTACATTGAGGCATGATCTGCATGTGGTAGGTGTTACATTGAGGCCTAATCTGTATGTTGTAGGTGTTACATTGAGGTATAATGCGGTATGCGGTAGGTGTTACATTGAGGCATGATCTGCATATGATAGGTGTTACATTGAGGCATAATCTATATGCGGTAGGTGTTACACTGAGGCATGATCTGCATATGATAGGTGTTACATTGAGGCATGATCTACGTGCGGTAGGCGTTACATTGAGGCATAATCTGTATGCGGTAGGTGTTACATTGAGGCATAATCTGTATGCGGTAGGTGTTACATTGAGGCATAATCTGTATGCGGTAGGTGTTACATTGAGGCATGATCTGCATGCGGTAGGTGTTACATTGAGGCATAATCTGTATGCGGTAGGTGTTACATTGAGGCATAATCTGTATGCGGTAGGTGTTACATTGAGGCATGATCTGCATACGGTAGGTGTTACATTGAGGCATGATCTGTATGCGGTAGGTGTTACATTGAGGCATGATCTGTATGCGGTAGGTGTTACATTGAGGCATGATCTGCATGCGGTAGGTGTTACATTGAGGCATAATCTGTATGCGGTAGGTGTTACATTGAGGCATAATCTGTATGCGGTAGGTGTTACATTGAGGCATAATCTGTATGCGGTAGGTGTTACATTGAGGCATGATCTACGTGCGGTAGGTGTTACATTGAGGCATGATTTGTATGCGGTAGGTGTTACATTGAGGCATGATCTGTATGCGGTAGGTGTTACATTGAGGCATGATCTGCATACGGTAGGTGTTACATTGAGGCATGATCTACTTGCGGTAGGTGTTACATTGAGGATAATCTGTATGCGGTAGGTGTTATATTGAGGCATGATCTGCATACGGTAGGTGTTACATTGAGGCATGATCTACTTGCGGTAGGTGTTACATTGAGACATGATCTGATCAAACAAACAGTTTCAAAAACTCCAACTATCACCCTGTGTCAGAATCGGTGACTATGAAGTACCGATGTCAGCCAGTGCCAGAAACCTAGGGGTACCATTCCAGAGCAACATGTCCATGGAACAGCATGTTAACCAACTCTCAAAGGCCTGTTTCTTCCAAATTCGCAGCATCAGCATGGTACGATACCTCCTGGACACAGCCACAACTAAACTCATGATGCAAACCCTCGTCAAGTCACGTCTTGACTACTCCAACGCTCTCTGTTTCAACATCTCAGCCTCACTCATGTCAAAACTACAGAGAGTTCAAAATGAAACAGCACGACTTATCTCAAGAACGAAACCATCTGACCATATCTCCCCAGTTCTCAAACCTCTCCACTGGCTTCCCATCAAACAACGCATCAGCTTCAAGATTCTCCTCCTCACCCATTACTGCATCTTTGATGACAATTCCCGTTCTTATCTCAAGGACCTTGTCACTCTCCACAAACCCAGGCAATGTCTTCGCTCTAGCGACCAGTTCCGTCTCTCCACACCACTCAGCAAAAACAGGAATGGGTGATAGAGCGTACTCCATCGCAGCTCCCCATCTTTGGAAGTCTTCCACTATCACTCAGGATGCCTCTAACCACAACAAAGTTCATATCTGATCTGAAAACTCATCTCTTTCTGCAAGCCTTTCAATAACTCTCACACATGTACAGCGCTACTGAATACCTTCAAGATGGGTTTTCGGCGCTATATAAATTAATTATTATTATTATTAGTCCTTAACCAAATCTGCCTAGAGTCGATCATTTGTGGAGAAGCTTTCTGAGAAACCATTGGATCGTGTATACATGCAGTGTGTGGAACAGGAGAGTAATCCCGCGGACAGGATGAAGTCGGCTGGTCGTAAATGTGAAATTAAAGGTTTTCTGTTTGCTTCCAAATACCAGTCACTTCACACTCTCAATCGCCAAAATGTGATTCTTGAAGAAAATATCAATATGAAATGTATTTACAGAGACTGTCCAACACCTTGTCAGTGGATGCCCTTCCTTTGCACAAACAGCATATCTTAAACGACATGATGGCATGACTCGTGGCTTCTACTACCGTCTTCGCCATGCTTGTGGCTTTGACTCCGAGGTCCATCCATGGTACGACCCTGAACATGTCCAGGGCGTCATGAAAAACCTTTTTGGAATAGGCCCATATACAGCTTCAGAAGAATTCCTGCCAACAAACCTGATCTTGTCCATTTTTGATAGGGACAATGAATTTATATATATTTCTGCCCCTTTTGACATCAATGTGATTGGCAATATTCAGGAAAAGCATGCTTAATATGCGGACCTCGCCTTTGAAATGTCTCTTTTGCATCCCAAGTACACTGTCGTCAGGCTCCCCATTGTTCTCGGTTCCATTTGGTTTGGTACCTCCTGATCACTTGGCGTAGATCAGGAGAGTGCCCGGATACTCCACCGGGAGTACAACCCTTCTGACACTCTGGGTAATGCAGTCCGCGAGGCCTAAAATTCACACCTAATAAATCCCACAAGGCCTAATTACAGTTTGCCCACATGACATAATCAATGAGGTAATTGGGGCGTGAAACAAGAGTGGGAGAGGCCACTGATCAGTGGACGGGGGTCACTGTTAGGGTTAGTTTAGTAATGAGACTTGTCTACTGTGAAAACATTAAGGTTGGATAGATGAAAGCACTTACTGTTAATCTTAAGAAGATTAGATCTATTATTACTGGAGGAGTATTTACATCAAGTGGATATTATTCATTTTCCTTCTCCAACTAACATGAGAAGGAAGAAACTTGCTATAAGTATGTATGTTTGTAGCTATATCCATATCTACATAGCTATGGCGAATGCACAAGTTAATGTCACATACCTTCCCAATGCTCGTGACGGCAGATTTGCATACTATGCAGGACATAAGTTTAAAGTCAACCGACATGTACTGGACATGTACAGTGCCACGTTGTAAAGGATCCATTCACACACAAGATGATCGCCTACTGAAGATTGGATCAGGACACAACCATGAAGCACCACCCTACATCTTCAACATGGACGACTTCAAGAGAACACTCCTGAACCGGGCAAGAACTGAGACGACCCCCATCCCAACCATTTTTGACGATGAAGTTACTGCATTAAGAAAGATTCCTGACGTCTTCCTTTGGATGGATTCCAGCACATTTCAGTCCTTCCTTCCGTCAAGACAGCTATGTATAGAGAGAGGCAGAAGACTCGTCCCAATGTACAAGGAAGACCCTGACTTCCATCTGCCAGCAGCTCGTGCCAAGACTCTTCCTCTTGTTCCAGTTGAGGAAGTTGAGAATGTGTGGGTAGATGCAATCACCGATAGTCCCCAAGGAGAAGGAGTAACTCGGTTCATGGACTATGTGATAACAACTGGGGTGGAGGGTACGTCATGGACAAAGAAGAATGGAACCACTTCACCAATGATGGACATCAAACAAACAACCACGTAGAAGGATGGCATAACAGGCTCCACTCGTTATTCAAGTGTCACCCGAACATATTTGACTTTGTGAAGCTGATCAAGCGTGAGCAGTCCAGGACCGAAGTGAGACTGACACAGCAGAGAGGTCACCACGTGAACCAGCAAGGAGACGTCGCTATGTAGCAGTTGACCAGGGCTTGCTGCGATCCAAGACCAGGCTACTCACTGGCACCATCACTGTCCTGGAGTACACAGACTCAGTATCCCACTTACTTGGTGTTTGGGAACAGTGAATAACAATAAACATAAACAATATCACTTTGTCACCTGTGATAATATGCTAAATGATACAGATTTTGTTGTGATAACATAATACATGATAATATGTTGTTATGATTCCTGTGGTCAATCCACCCTTATCGAATAAAACCAGTGATACAGATGTGATAAATCACTGTTAAAATAAATATTTCACAATCATATTTGATTTTTATTGTTTCTTATGATTCACCCCTTCTGTGGCCATTAATGGACCAGTCCAGCAATAATCCACCGTAATCCCAGTAAACCAGTGAGTCATAAAGTCCCACATAGCCTAATGAACTGTACCTACCTATCTGAATAATTTTAGGCCTCGTGGGACGACACCACGGTTGCAGTGTTGGGGAGTCTACATATTCTCCTGAAAGTTCTTGGTGGTATCGACTGGGCACTGTTTCCTGGGTGATGCCCCCTCCGGCTGTATGTAGAGGGCCCTGAGTTGATGATGAGCCTTACCAGCCTGACTGTGCCAGGAGCACCCGAACCATCTCTGCTGCATACTATTTTTAATTTTTAAAACATAATAATAATTATTTTTGGCCACTTATATAGCTCTGAACTCCACGCCGCTAGGACATGCTATAAGCGCATACAACATGAAGGTCAGTATTACCCTTGATAACCCAAGCTGCCTCTGAGGCGCTAATGCGTTAATAGTCATATGACTTATCCTACCGGGGACCCATTTTCTGCTGGGTAAACATAGGTAATTTTGAACAAACTCACTTGCCTAACACAGGGATAGATTTGTGTTCTAGGACAAAGGGGTAGATTGGTGTTCTAGAACAGAAGGGTAGAGGGGTGTTTTACAACACACGGTAGAGGGGTGTTCTATAACAGAGGGATTGTTGTACAACATTTGGGTAATATGAGTATAACTCGGGGGTAATGGGGTGTTCTTTCACACACGGGTAGAGAGGCGTTCTTTAACATATTGGTAATGAGGTGTTCTATAACTCAGGTAGAGGTTCGTTCTATAATTCAGGGCTAGAAGGGCGTTTTATAACACAGGGATAGATTGGTGTTCTGTAACACACGGGGAGAGGTGTGTTCTATAACACAATGGTACAGAGGGGAGTTCTATAGCACGGGGGTAGAAGAGTGTTTAATGACACAAGGATATAAAATGTTCGATGTCTGCCAGTTCAATGCAAGCCACGAACCAGCATCCCAAGTAAGTGACAGAATTAATGTCAGAAGCACTACTGAAAAAGACCCATATCGCCATGCCATAGTGACACAGAAAGCCATGTTAGGAGGGTCCACGTCTGTCAGTTCATTGCAAGCGACAAATCAGCAGTCCCGATAATTTACTGCTCATCTTATCGGCTGTGGATGAAACAGATCTTTCGTCATTTTTGTCGGCATTTAAATAATGCAGCGAGATCATTTTATTTGTAGCCAGGAAGATGTCAACGACGAGCATTAAAATCCATTTTAGGTAGCTCTGTGCAGTGTCCGAGGTTTGTGATGTTTCAACAGCCAGCCTTAATTACCCAATGTCCTTCCTTAGCTGACAACCCAAGTGTCCCAAGAGGCAACGTCACTGTATATCAGTGGAACGAGGTTTTTACATGAAGATATCTGGAACTTGTCAAGGATCGACTTGAGAAACATAAATTACAGGTAGGTCCTGAAAACAACGTTGCAGATGCTGGTAATGAGGAGGTCTGTGGGTGAGGTGGTAGGTGGGGTAATGAGGAGGTCTGTGGACGAGGTGGTTGGTGGGGTAATGAGGGGTCTGTGGGCGAGGTGGTAGGTGGGGTAATGAGGGGTATGTGGGAGAGGTGGTAGGTGGGGTAATGAGGAGGGATGTGGACGGGGTGGTAGGTGGGGGGTAATGAGGAGGGCTGCTGGCTTGAGGTGGTAGGTGGGGGTAATGAGGTGGGGGTGGGAATGAGGTCTGTAGGCGAGGTGGTAGGTGTGGGGTAATGAGGAGGGCTGTAAGGCGAGGTGGTAGGTGGGGGTAATGAGGAGGCTCTGTGGGAGAGGTGGTAGGTGGGGTAATGGGGGAGGGCTGTGGGTGAGAGGTGGTAGGTGGTAATGGTAATGAGAGGGTATGTGGGTGAGGTGGTAGGTGGGGTAATGAGAGGCTCTGTGGGTGAGGTGGTAGGTGGGGTTATGAGGGAGGCTGTGGGGGAGAGGTGGTAGGTGTGGGTAATGAGAGGTCTGTTGGGTGAGGTGGTAGGTGGGGGTAATGAGTGGGTGTGTGGGATAGGTGGCAGGTGGGGTGTGGGGCTCTGTAGGCGAGGTGGTAGGTGGGAATGGGTGGGGAGGTGGAAGGAGGGGTTTGTGAGGTGTAGGTGGTGTGGGAATGGGAGCTGTGGGCAGGGTGGTAGGTGTGAGGAGGAGGTCTGTGGGCAGGTGGTGGGTGGGGTAATAAGGAGGTCTGTGGGGGAGGTGGTAGGTGGTGGGGGTAATAAGGGAAGATGGAGACTCAGTGGCGAGAAGTGGTATGGGAGTAGTGTGGGAGATCTGTGGGAGAGGTGGTAATGTGGGGTCTGTGGGGAGAGGTGGTGTGATGATAGGGCTCTGTGGAGGTGGTATGTGGGTAATGAGGGTGGGGTCTGTGGGGAGAGGTGGTAGGTGTGGTAATGAAGGGGTCTGTGGGGAGGTGGAATTATGGGGTAATGAGAGGGTCTGTGGGCAGAGGTGGTAGGTTGGGGTAATGAGGGTCTGTGGGCGAGGTGGTAGGGTGGGGTAATGAGAGGTCTGTAGGTGCAGGAGGTGGTAGGTGGGGTAATAGAGGAGGTCTGTGGGCAGGTGGTAGGTGTGGTAATAAAGGGAGGGCTGTGGGTGAGGTGGTAGGTGGGGTAATGAGGGTCTGTGGGTGAGGTGGTAGGTTGGGGTAATGATAGGGAGGGCTGTGGGTGAGGTGGTAGGTGGGGTAATGAGGGGAGCTCTGATGTAGGTGAGGTGGTAGGTGGGGTAATGAGGAGGTCTGTGGGTGAGGTGGTAGGTGGGGTGGATATGTGGAGGATAAAGTGGCAGGTGGGGTGGTAGGCTCTGTGGGCGAGGTGGTAAAGTGGGGTAATGAGGCACAGTGGGTGAGGGTGGAGGCTGTGGGAGGTGGTGGTAAGGTGGGGAATGAGAAGGGTCTAATAGTGGGCGAGGTGGTAGGTTGGGTAATGGGGTGGGCTCGTGGGCGAGGTGGTAGGTGGGGTAATGGGGAGGTCTGTGGGCGAGGTGGTAGGTGGGAGTAACGAGGGGTCTGTGGGGAGGTGGTAGGAGGGGTGTGAGGGTCTGTGGAGAGGAGGTGATGTGGAGTCAATGAAGGTAATAAGGGAGGTGAAGTGTAATAGGGTCTGTTGGAGAGATGGTAGGTGTGGTAATGTAAAGGAGGAGGAGTCTGTGGGAGAAGGTGGTAATTGTAGGGTATGTTGGAGAGATGGTAGGTGTGGTAATAAAGGAAGGGTGAGAGGTGGTAGGTGGGAGAGTAATGAAGAGGAGGTCTGTGGAGCGAGGTGGTAGGTGGGAAGTAATGTGGGTAAGGGGAGGTCTGTGGGCGAGGTGGTAGGTGGGGTAATGAGGGCGAGGTCTGTGGTGGTAATGAGGGAGGTGGTGGGTGAGGTAGTGGGGAGGGAGGAGAGGAGTCTGTGTGCGAGGTGGTAGGGTGGGAATAAAGAGGAGGTCTGTGTGAGAGGTGGTAGGTGGGTAATGAGGGAGGGTCTGTGGGCGAGGTGGTAGGTGTGGTAATGAGGGTCTGTGGGAGAGGTGGTAGGTTAGGGGGGAAATGAGGAGGTCTGTGGGCGAGGTGGTAGGTGGGGAATGAGGGAGGTCTGTGGGCGAGGGTGGTAGGTGGGGTAATGAGGGAGGTCTGTGGGAGAGGTGGTAGGTAGGTAATGAGGGAGGTCTGTGGGCGAGGTGGTAGGTGGTGGTAATAGGGAGGTCTGTGGGAGAAGGTGGTAGGTGTGGTAATGAGGAGGTCTGTGGGAAGAGGTGGTAGGTGGGGTAATGAGGGGGCTCTGTGAAAGGTAGTAGGTTGGGTAATGAGGAGGGCTGTGGGCGAGGTGGTAGGTGTAGTAATGAGGGGTCTGTGGTAGAGGTGGTAGTTGGGGTAATGAGGAGGTATGTGGGAGAGGTGGTAGGTGGGGTAATGAGGAGGTCTGTGGGAGAAGTGGTAGGTGGGGTAATGAGGAGGTCTGTGGGCGAGGTGGTAGGTGGGGTAATGAGGAGGTCAGTGGGCGAGGTGGTAGGTGGGGTAATGAGGAGGTCTGTGGGCGAGGTGGTAGGTGGGGTAATGAGGAGGTCTGTGTGAAAGGTGGTAGGTTGGGTAATGAGGAGGGCTGTGGGCGAGGTGGTAGGTGTGGTAATGAGGGGTCTGTGGGAGAGGTGGTAGTTGGGGTAATGAGGAGGTCTGTGGGAGAGGTGGTGGTAGGTGGGGTAATGGAGGTCTGTGGGAGGTGGTAGGTGGGTAATGAGAGGAGGTCTGTGGGCGAGGTGGTAGGTGGGAGTAATGAGGAGGGCTGTGGGCGAGGTGGTAGGTGGTAATGAGGTGTGGTGGTAGAGGGAGTAATGAGGAGCTGTGGGCGAGGTGGTAGGTGGGGTAATGAGGAGGTCTGTGGGAGAGGTGGTAGGTAGGGGTAATGAGGAGGGCTGTGTGAGAAGGTGGTAGGTGGGGTAATGAGGAGGTCTGTGGGAGAGGTTGTAGGTGGGTAAATGAGGGGGTCTGTGGGAGAGGTGGTAGGTGGGGTAATGAGGAGGTCTGTGGGAGAGGTGTTAGGTGGGGGGGTAATGAGGGGGTCTGTGGGCGAGGTGGTAGGTGAATGTAAGGAGGTTAGGTCTGTGGGCGAGGTGGTAGGTGGGGTAATGAGGAGGTCTGTGGGCGAGGTGGTAGGTGGGGTAATGAGGAGGGTCTGTGGGCGAGGTGGTAGGTGGGGTAATGAGGGAGTCTGTGGGAGAGGTGGTAGGTGGGGTAAGGAGGGGGTCTGTGGGCGAGGTGGTAGGTGGGGTAATGAGGAGGTCTGTGGGAGAGGTGGTAGGTGGGGTAATGAGGGGGTCTGTGGGAGAGGTGGTAGGTGGGGGTAATGAGGAGGGCTGTGGGCGAGGTGGTACTAGGAGTAATTGGGTGAACTTACAGGAGAGCTCGTGGATTACTGGGTGGTTTGATTTGTTGGACTGGCTGGTATGTAAAATACATAGCATGATTACATATTCTCTTTAGTCTGTTTTCTTTGAATGTTCAATGTTTCGCACGTTATGTACAGGAAGCAATATTGATGAAATTGTAACAACACTATGGAGAAAATGGAGTCAATTTACGAACATAACCACGTCCCTAGTTTAACTCATCATTTAACAGATCTGTTGAGTAGGCCAGTGCACTATGTGTAAACAAGAAGTTCTGATTGCCTCTTGCGAGGCGTTTCGAATGGATGTACGGTAAATAAAGAAATGTTACCAAACACAACATGGCATGTTCTAAAACACAATAATGTTTTAAATTCAAAACACAACAACTACATTTTGAAAGCTCAAAAAGTGCTGGTATTGTCTTGTTGGAACAATTTGCGTCCTGTTGCAGAAAGGAGTGTTCAATAGGAACAAAATATTTGTTCGATATTGCGTCTGATTGACACCGTAAACCACCAGATTTGTATTTAGGCCAGCACGGAATCCAACTAACGGGATCAGGTGGTCAGGCTCGCTGACTTGGTTGACACATGTCATCGTATCCCGATTGCGTAGATCGATGCTCACGATGTTGATCACTGGATTGTCTGGTCCAGACTCGATTTGTTTACAGACCGCCGCCATATACACTAAACACCAAAAGAAACGTTACCCTAGTACCTTTATGAATTACCTAAAAACTATCAAAGAGGTGTTAGAAGGTATTAGTTTACAATAAAGTTGAACAACACAGCTGTATGTACATCACGAAAAAATATTCTCAAATGCATTCATATTTAGGTGAAATGCATCTTTTTCAAAAAGGGTTAAATTGTTCTATTTTCGACCATGCCGAAACAAACCAATAACAGTGCTTTAGATGTCCAAAAGAAAGGTTGAAATAAATTTCTGCTGGGAGACAAAGATAAAACATTACAGTCACCATTTTTCAACTATTAAAACAAGAAAGAACCGTTGTAGAGTGTGTAAAATTGTTAAAGGGTCATTCCTATGTTTGCAGTCTTTTAAAACATTTTCTGCTGATTTGCATTAGTGAAAATAAGTAAAATGTGTCTTTGATAAAAAAGTGTTTAGGAACATCTAAAATGATCTTTGTTAACATTTTTGCTTGCAAAGTAACATTTTTTCCATTTTCTGTTTACACATAGCAATATCAATCGCCAAAACGTAGCAATATTCAAGCAGTATTTGCATCAATTTCACGTCTAGAATGATTCTATAGGGTATACAGAGAGACTAGGATATGATATGATACACAAGTACGAGAAATATGCCACGATTAACAGCTGAAGAGAGAGAAAGAGCCATTGGGATGGTGCAGGTGGGGTCGACATGGAATCCTGTTGCCAACGCCCTCGGATGCCACCGTATCACGGTTATAAGACTCATTCAGAGCTACAGACAGACTGAGGTCACCATGGACAGACCAAGAAGTGGACGTCCACGCATCACAACGCCAGCTGAAATCGGTACATCCGTCATTAAGGAAGGAGGGTAACGTTTCTTTTGGCGTTTAGTGTAGCTGGAGTGTGACGTTGAATAACCAACCAACCAACTCCACCCTACAGCTCGGCACCAACTCCACCCTACAGCTCGGCGGCGGCCTGAACTCAGATGCCTGTGTCCTGTTCCCCTCGCGGACCGTGTGATTCCTACAACAATCGGGAAAAGTTGGAACCGATTCTCATCAGAAATGAGAACTCACAACGAGCTGATGACGTAGTGGCTAACGTTCTAACGGTCTGAACCGTTCCCCTTGCGTACCATCTACCAACCGGCGCCCTGCACACTGTCGAGATGACCGGGCGACCAAGGGTCCCTGCAGCCCAGAGGCCCGCCCTGGTCTGCTAGAAACCTATGTTGTTTGTGATGTGCGGATAGACCAAGGTTTTCTCCCTGTCTATAACCTCCATTTGTATCACACCTTTTTCTCTGCTAGGTTGCGTGAGTGAGTATGGAATTATGGCGTTTTTAGCAATATCATTCCCAGCAACACCAGAAATCGGCCTCAAACATTGTGGGCCGTCGACCCTGGGTGTTCGGTGTGACGAGTTATCGCTTTAACCACAAGGCTACCCCACCGACCCTTTCCTAGGGTGTTAATGATGACGTGATTGCTGTTTTCTTACGAATTCCATTGATGATGTCGATTATACAATGCATTTGTACCGTATCAAATACTAACTGGATTGTTTTGTTTGTATGTTTACTAACGCGGCACATCGCAATATTCTCACTATATGACGGCGGATTGTAAACAATCAAGTCTGGACCAGACAAGCACGTGATTGACCTCATGAGTATCGATGTACTTAACTCAACCAGGTCAGAGATCCTGACCGCTCGAGCTTACTTGCTGATTCTTACGACAAGGATGGGTTTCAGAAGATCAGATGTAACATTTGAATCATGCCAAACTCTAATTACGTATCTTGCAGGGTCTCATTGAAAGTTTGGACAATCCAAATTTGGTCAGTTGCCCGTCCGTTCAGATATCTTGGTACAACTTAAGATGGTTTCTCCTTTGTTGAGCGTTATATGGATAGCAGAATCAAATTTGTTGTCCGGGATGTCCTGCCTGCCGGTCGGTTTTCATCCTGACCACATGCATCGTATGTCGTTGCTACAGAACGGCAGCCATCATGTATTGTCATGGTGAAATTGTACGCTTGGTTTCAGGTAGCATTATCGATAACATGTTAGTATCCTGATTGATTCTCATCAAAGTGATGGAAATCACGTATGTGCGTATCACGCTGTAGTCCAGTGTAGGATTAATCCCTGGCAACCCCAGTTCGCCGTGTTTAACGAGAAAACGATACAGATCCGGTGGTCAGGTTTGGTGACTTGGCTTAGTGTATGTGATCGTCAGTCGACAGCGTTGATTGTTGATAAAATATCTAAATAATATCTCGCCCAATTTTGATCATTTACAAGCACCACATAAAGTTGGAATATTGTTGAGCGTGGTGTTAAACAACCAACAAACATCGAATGTTTATCGCGCATTATCAACAACACGTGCTTAAAGAATCCAAGTCACTCTGACATTCATAGGTCACAGCGACCTTTGACTCCATCGATATGTTTTGGATCAAATGTCAGTCATTGGCACTTAAGTGTTGAAGCAAACGCCGTTGTGAGGAAACATTCATTACTGTCAACAGTTTCTCAGCCAATATCTATATGTTCTTGACGCCCGATGAATAAGAACCATTACATTGGCGTCAAGCCTGTAGTTTTCTTTCAACTATTAATAGAAAAGAAGTAACACACTCTAGTTTCTGTGGGAAGAAACTCTTTTCATATTAATAGTCAGGAAGATAAAGAAAACAGAAACGTTTCCCCGAATCTTGTCTAGCGCTCACCAGCACTCAGGTTTTCATATTGTATTTTATTGACACAACTCTACTTAGGAGCCACCTGCTGTGATCCGCTCTGTTGTGACGGAATTCCCTCTCTCATAGATTGGGAAGATGGATTTCTTCGCTCACCCTTCGTCCCTCCTCGCTCTCCCCTCGCTCTCTCCTCCTCCGACTGTCCAACCCTTTCCACTGTAGCTCAGACATGTTCAATATCGTATTTAAACTTGTCTTTTGTGGAGAATCTTATCATCAACTTTCCCGCTTTGATCCCGTTGGCTGAACGAGCGTCATCATTGCCCTAGCCGGGATCCATGTGGAAGCCAGTCTCCGTTTGGTTCCCAGCTTCCTCGGAGGAGGAAACCTCCCAGTATTAATCTCGTCACAGTCTTATATGCTGCCCAGTATTTACATGGGATTTGGGTCTCAGACACACGTAAGCCATATTGTCAGGCGATCTGAAAACGACAAAAAATAACAACCAAATAATATCTGCGCAAACGGAATTGATATTAGGATCTGATATTAATGTCAGAGTGTAAAAGTTGGATAACCGTCATTGATTGATATAGCTGGGTTGAAGAGACAAATCTATCTTCTTGGTGGCTGGAATTTGTTTGGAGCCGAAGAGCTGTTATATTTTAAATGTTAGAATATCCAATATGCTTAGTGTCAGTAAAATGTCTGTGTATATGAGGTGCTACGGCGGTTCTCAGAACGCGTATCTGATGTGTTTGATCAAGTATTGGCCAATGTGTTTAAGTTGGAGCTCTGGTCAGGTGTTGCTGTGTGTATTAAAACAGAGCTCTTACCAGGTATTGTCGTGTGTATTATGACAGAGCTCTGGCCAGGTATTGTCGTGTGTATTATGACAAATCTCTGGCCAGGTATTGTCGTGTGTATTATGATAGAGCTCTGGCCAGGTATTGTCGTGTGTATTATGACAAATCTCTGGCCAGGTATTGTCGTGTAGTATTATGATAGAGCTCTGACCAGGTATTGTCGTGTGTATTATGATAGAGCTCTGGCCAGGTATTGTCGTGTGTATTATGATGAGCTCTGGCCAGGTATTGTCGTGTGTATTATGATAGAGCTCTGACCAGGTATTGTCGTGTGTATTATGATAGAGCTCTGGCCAGGTATTGTCGTGTGTATTATGATAGAGCTCTGACCAGGTATTGAACATTGTGTGTGTTATGACAAATCTCTGACCAGGTATTGTCGTGTGTATTATGACAAATCTCTTGCCAGGTATTGTCGTGTGTATTATGATAGAGCTCTGGCCAGGTATTGTCGTGTGTATTATGACAGAGCTCTGGTCGAGGTATTGTCGTGTGTATTATGATAGAGCTCTGGCCAGGTATTGTCGTGTGTATTATGATAGAGCTCTGGCCAGGTATTGTCGTGTGTATTATGATAGAGCTCTGACCAGGTATTGAACATTGTGTGTGTTATGATGGAGCTCTGGCCAGGTATTGTCGTGTGTATTCTGATAGAGCTCTGGCCAGGTATTGTCGTGTGTATTATGATAGAGCTCTGGCCAGGTATTGTCGTGTGTATTATGATAGAGCTCTGACCAGGTATTGTCGTGTGTATTATGATAGAGCTCTGACCAGGTATTGTCGTGTGTATTATGATAGAGCTCTGGACCAGGTATTGTCGTGTGTATTCTGATAGAGCTCTGGACAGGTATTGTCGTGTGTATTATGATAGAGCTCTGGCCAGGTATTGTTGTGTGTATTATGATAGAGCTCTGGCCAGGTATTGTCGTGTGTATTATGATAGAGCTCTGGCCAGGTATTGTCGTGTGTATTATGATAGAGCTCTGACCAGGTATTGTCGTGCGTATTATGATAGAGCTCTGACCAGGTATTGAACATTGTGTGTGTTATGACAAATCTCTTGCCAGGTATTGTCGTGTGTATTATGATAGAGCTCTGGCCAAGTATTGTCGTGTGTATTATGATAGAGCTCTGGTCAGGTATTGTCGTGTCGTATTGTGATAGAGCTCTGGCCAGGTATTGTCGTGCGTATTATGATAGAGCTCTGACCAGGTATTGAACATTGTGTGTGTTATGACAAATCTCTTGCCAGGTATTGTCGTGTGTATTATGATAGAGCTCTGACCAGGTATTGAACATTGTGTGTGTTATGACAAATCTCTGGCCAGGTATTGTCTTGTGTATTCTGATAGAGCTCTGGCCAAGTATTGTCGTGTGTATTCTGATAGAGCTCTGGCCAGGTATTGTC
Source organism: Haliotis rubra (assembly GCF_003918875.1). Classification (NCBI taxonomy): domain Eukaryota; kingdom Metazoa; phylum Mollusca; class Gastropoda; order Lepetellida; family Haliotidae; genus Haliotis; species Haliotis rubra. The sequence goes on from NW_025767519.1 coordinate 347,762, forward strand.
GTGTGTATTATGATAGAGCTCTGACCAGGTATTGAACATTGTGTGTGTTATGACAAATCTCTGGCCAGGTATTGTCGTGTGTATTATGAAATAATCAGGCCTTCAGATCTGATCTCTGACCCGCTTTTCCCACCAAGAAAGCATGACTCCGATCAAGCAGATTATACATTTGCTGGATCTTGCAGATTCAGAAATATCGATATCAGTATTCTTTGTTATCCTTTATGCCTCCCAGAATATATCTCCAAATAGTTTGACCTGCACTGACGTGTGTGTATGTCTGTACCTGATCCCACGTGGCAGCGTGGTATATTTTCGGAACAACAAGCGACCTGTCAAAGTCACTGATTGTAATGTGGAGGAATTACTTAAGAACACAAAAGCGGAAACTTGATTTGATTTTATTCAATCAACATAACTGTATCTCACAATCTATTTGGTTAATCTGTTCAAACATCCTGACATGCTAGCAGTCGTGCGTTTGCTGCCTCCCAACTCGTGTTTCCAGTGACTGCCTTGAGCCGACTCAGTGCTTGCACCATAATCAATGACTGGCTTGTGTTTACATAGCGCTGAATTATCCCGCGGATTCCTCTAACTCGGCAATCTCATTTTAAAATGTTTCCCAACTGGTGGGAAGACCCGCCAATGCGTGTATAACTGAGTTGAGTCTGTCGCTGCATTAGACGTGTAAACACTGTGTACAATGCTAACGCTCTAACCTCAAAAACTGTTTAAAATAGCCATACTTTCATTTCATCCATACAGCTGACGTCACCAGGTTATCTCAAAGTTTCTGTTTACAATGGACACTTTCTAAACCGGCATAGTTCGATATTCTGAACATACCCAAATTGTCTGAGAAGAGTGTCGGTCTATCTTAACAAATATCTGCTTAGTCCGACATTCTCTCCAAACCAACAACTGTGGTAAAGAAATCTGACATTGTCTCTAAGCCAACTCTTAAGAAGTTCGGACATTGTTTTTCAAACAAAATGTGAGCTCCTAAACCAAAACATGTCCATGTATCCGTCACCATTGGCGTCCGCTGTATCCCACATCAAACTCCTGGTAATGGCTAATGCTTACTGAGGAATGAACGAACGTGCTCCCGACAAGCTATAATGGTCAGAACAATGTGTCCTTGACAATCCGTTTGGTTAGTTGTTCTCATGGGGATAAAGATGAAGACGTTGGTCATAAAAATAATATATTACATATTTCCTCCCAGCCGACAAGCATTTATGTTGTGTCGAATTTTGTAAAAAATATTAGAACCCTCGATTAAACATCGTTCCATTTAATCACAAAATGATGTAACATCATAACATAAGTCCTAAAAGATACATTCGGAATGAAAACGCAGAAAAAACCCTCCAGAATTACAGTTAATGTCCGATACACCGCGTCAAGATCCACCATCACTCGTTGGACTGGGCAGTGCAGAGGTCAGAGACTTAAGAGTCAGTTTTTAAGGAGAAAATCTCTCTTCTAAAACGTTTCACTTCAGTCATTATGGTTTGCCCCTCAATTTAATGATGCTTCACTGTCTGTTGTTCCCTTTCTTCTGTTTCAGAGATGCTTTGATATGAATTTAGCCACTGTTTCCAGCTCAATTCCATTGCTTATATCACTTTTATACATTAAGAATATTGGCGTCTAGTTGTCCGTCAGCCCACAACCTTTGCAGGTTGCCTCAACGTGTCTCTGAGGTGTCCTCGGAAAGTCTCTTGGTCAGCAAACTTTCAGAATGTCCATTACTGACCCGTTGAACATGTCAACACGTTCTGGAGCCAAAACAACATCGTTGGTGATTGCTGTATGCCGGACAGATTGCATTTCGTCACATATCTTATTTAGTTGTTATCTGTGGAGAGTAGTGTCTCTTTGTCGAGCAGGATCCGCTGATCGTGAGTTCATAAGTTTCATATCACCAACATAAAATCCTTGATGCCTGTCGAAGAATTCACTAAGGTTAACGTTATAAACGTTTGTCTCGATATCTCTTTTCCTTCCGCCTACTTAGCTGTGACAATACTGAAATACAGTGAGAAGCGGCTAGTCACTCACTCACTCACTCTGTCTGAATGTAGCGGAGTCGTCCCACTAGAGTAATCCCAGTCTGGGAGTGGAGAACATTACATCGATGGAAGACTTTTTAAAAGCTGCGCGCATTGAAGTCGATTCCAGAGGGATCTTCTTGTTCCAATACTATTTTTTCCCTTCTTCTCAGCGCGGTCCCCGAGCCCAAGTTTCCACATATTACTGATATCATTACAGCTAATCGAAGGCGAACGGGACATGAAAAAACCCGAACATTTGAAAACACGTCTTTTTGTTTTGTTACAGGATCTGAGACGATTTGATATTCTTTGGTGGCCTTATCAAGCGTTTGCATACACAGCCACTTCATATACCGCCATTGATCTCCCCAGGAGTAGCATACGGGAGCCCTCGGGAGTTGCTGAAGACAGCCTCGTTATAATAGGAGTCAGCATCGACAGGGCCGTCGTAGTGGCAACGGTGTCGGACGTCACAGGACTGAAACGCGTAAGTGTCCTCGACAGTCAGCCCAACACCTTGGGGCTTCTTCGTATTGATTTAATCTTCTTCATGTCGAAATACATCGAATCAAACACTAATGGAAAACCATGCGCCCAGTACACACGGTTGTTGCCTGTATGTGTCTCTGCAACACAGGTTAATGTTATTGTAGTGTAATGGTAGGTTAGGGAGGTCCACAGCCATCTGAATGTTTACTATATCTCCTGGTAATTCCGTAACGAATGTTGCTTCAGTATGTTGTACAGTCACGGTGCAACTAGTTTGTTAATTTGGTAATCCCCGTAAGCTGCGGAGTCCCCGGAAGGCTGAGGACGTTGGGTTCTGTTTCCATCGTAAGTACACAAGTTCAGGGAGGGTGGACTCCACACAATGGCATCGTGTTCAGAATCCAAACAACGGCGAGAAATCTGCGTCCCTCGAGTATACCTATGAAGATCCGTGTAAGAAGTGATCTTAAGTAACCCATGCTTGTCGTAAAAGGCTACTACCGGCTTATGGTTGCCAGGATCGCTGACTTGGTTGACACATGCCATCGTTTCCGTATTGTGTAGACCGGTGCTCATGCTGTTGATCACTGAATTGTCAGGTCCAGACTCCATTATCTACAGACCGCCGCCATACAGCTACAAGCAAGCAAGGAAGCAAGCAAGTAAGCAAGCAAGCAAGCAAGCAAGCAAGCAAGTAAGCAACCAACCAACCAGCCAACCAACCAACTATACCTGCTAACAAGTTGCATATTGCATTAAAGATGGGTATAATGGGACGCCACGTGTGTATAACTTGAGCGTTACAGTACGTCACGGTCACAGTATAATGTGTGTATATGTATGAAGTAATGTGTGACATTCACCTTTAAAGCTCAGGTGAAACCAAAAGGCACGGTATATGGGGTTGACAAACGAAGACATCAAGACACATAATCACAATCGATCCTTAATTCGGAGGTACGAGCACAGGATCCTGGCACGTGTAAGGACTCGTAACTCTTAGTACATGATAATTTTAGCAAACCATGTAATATTATGAACCTCATTGTACAGTATATGTACGTCGTTCACGAACAACACGTACACAGTGATTGGTTCATGATTTGGGAGGCGGACATTAAACGCTTGTGTTTCTGCTCGCTGTGAGATCTCGATACGCCATTAATCTAGTGAGTGTTGCAATGTCCTACATTCAATTTGAGCAGCAGCCCTGGCTTCCTTTGTGCCGCTGTTTTATAGCTGGCGATGCCTCTATTGTGAATGCAACACCACGATAAAACCGCCGTCAAATAACGGAGCACCAGCCTCTCTAAGATGTGTAATAATGGAATTACAAAGTCATAAAAAGGAATCCTTTACAACCGTGGTGGTATTTACATTGTGGACACGCTGAACCTTTCATACTTGCTGTGTTATGTTGTAATATGATATCAAAATCATTATCAATTATAGATCAGCACAAACCTGAAAAACTGTTCCAAATTTCTATTATCGACATGACATAACATTATATTTGTGCTCCGAGCCAAATGCTATTTCCCTGGTAACGTTTACACAGCAGGCCCCGGAGACTCTTTTCTCGGGTCGACTGCTGCCGGGCTACATCGCAATCACTGGAGGGAGATCAGACATGGCTCAGACACGGTCACTGGAGGGAGATCAGACATGGCTCAGACACAGTCACTGGAAGATCAGACGTGGATCAGACACAGTCACTGGAGGGAGATCAGACGTGGATCAGACAAAGTCACTGGAGGGAGATCAGACGTGGATCAGACACAGTCACTGGAGGGAGATCAGACGTGGATCAGACACAGTCACTAAAGGGAGATCAGACGTGGATCAGACACAGTCACTGGAGGGAGATCAGACGTGGATCAGACACAGTCACTGGAGGGAGATCAGACATGGATCAGACACAGGGAGATCAGACGTCACTGGAGGAGATCAGACGTGGATCAGAGTCACAGTCACTGGAGGGAGATCAGACATGGATCAGACACAGTCACTGGAGGGAGATCAGAGTCGTGGATCAGACGTGGACACAGTCACTGGAGGAGATCAGACGTGGATCAGACACAGTCACTGGAGGAGATCAGACGTGGATCAGACACAGTCACTGGAGGAGATCAGATCAGACACAGTCACGTGGATCAGACAGTCACTGGAGGGAGATCAGACGTGGATCAGACACAGTCACTGGAGGGAGATCAGACGTGGATCAGACACAGTCACTGGAGGGAGATCAGACGTGGATCAGACACAGTCACAGGAGGAGATCAGACGTGGATCAGATCAGACAGTCACTGGAGGGAGATCAGACGTGGATCAGACACAGTCACTGGAGGAGGACGTGGATCAGATACAGTCACTGGAGGGAGATCAGACGTGGATCAGACACAGTCACTGGAGGAGACGTGGATCGTGGATCAGACGTGGATCAGACACAGTCACTGGAGGAGATCAGATCGTGGATCAGACACAGTCACTGGAGGAGATCAGACGTGGATCAGACACAGTCACTGGAGGGAGATCAGACGTGGATCAGACACAGTCACTGGAGGAGATCAGACGTGGATCAGACACAGTCACTGGAGGGAGATCAGACGTGGATCAGACACAGTCACTGGAGGGAGATCAGACGTGGATCAGACACAGTCCCTGGAGATCAGAGATCAGACACAGTCACTGGAGGAGATCAGACGTGGAAGTCACTAGCCACTGGAGAGATCAGAGACAGACGTGGAGATCAGACACAGTCACTGGAGGAGATCAGACGTGGATCAGACACAGTCACTGGAGGGAGATCAGACGTGGATCAGACAGTCACAGTCACTGGGAGATCAGACGTGGATCAGACACAGTCACTGAGGAGGGATCAGATCGTGGATCAGACACAGTCACTGGAGGGAGATCAGACGTGGATCAGACATAGTCACTGGAGGATCAGAGATCAGACGTTGAGGATCAGACACAGTCCCTGGAGGAGATCAGACGTGGATCAGACATAGCCACTGAGGAGAGTGGATCAGATGAGGGAGATCAGACGTGGATCAGACACAGTCCCTGGAGGAAGACCAGACACATCGGACACAATCCCAGGAGGGAGATCAGACATAGATCAGACACAGTCACTGGAAGGAGATCAGACGTGGATCAGACACAATATCAGGAGGCGGATCAGACACACTTCAGATACTTTCACTTCAAGGCTACAAGACACGTCGGTGTTATTCCTCACAATGACATTAAAGGGCAAGAGGTCGTACATTCCGTACATTCAGCATCATGATATAAGGACAATTACTCCAAGTGTAGCACACTGGTGGAAGATCTTGCCTGTTACGCCTTAGAGCCCTGTTCGAGTTTTAAGATGCGCCCTGTGTATAGTTCATGGCCACCACCGTTATCTTGAAATGTGTAAAATGGTGTTAAGTTTCATTAACTCACTCAACCTCAGATCATAAACGGGTATGATAGTGTCGTACAAATGTACTCTCGATCAGATTATATCAACGTAATGCCTATGCAATGATGGCTATGTTCAGACTAAAAGCAATGAGCTCTGTTAAAGATGCTCCACAAGGCCATTCGTCCACGCGACCTAGATACATCCCGAGAGTGACAGACGATCTCATGTGTCCCATAGTGCACTGCAAGGTCACATGACAACATGGTCGTTTGATCACCATCGAGATGACCCTGGCTCCCAAGGGAAGAAATTCTAATCCCTTTATTGAAAAGTGATTTGTCAGCCGATGTCCCAATGATTGGCAGAGGCCACAGGCAAGGCATTGATGGCCTTTGAAGATCCTCTGTACATAGAGCGACCTGCAAGGAATACTCCGTGGTTCACAAACCATAAACATCGTTTGCCCGACCAGCCGGACTGGAGGAGGGTGCTGTGGGTGTGATATCCTGGATTGAAATGTCCCTTTATGCTGATGGTACGTAGGATGGACGCGATATACAGATCACAGCGGATCAGCGCAGGTTAAACAGGGCAGTGTAGGATATCAGGCAGTCAGTATTGGAGATCATGCAAGGTGGTGTAGGATATCACGCAGTCAGTATTGGAGATCATGCAAGGTGGTGTAGGATATCACGCAGTCAGTATTGGAGATCATGCAAGGTGGTGTAGGAGATCAGGCAGTCAGTATTGGAGATCATGCAAGGTGGTGTAGGAGATCACGCAGTCAGTATCGGAGATCATGCAAGGTGGTGTAGGATATCACGCAGTCAGTATTGGAGATCATGCAAGGTGGTGTAGGATATCACGCAGTCAGTATTGGAGATCATGCAAGGTGGTGTAGGATATCACGCAGTCAGTATTGGAGATCATGCAAGGTGGTGTAGGATATCACGCAGTCAGTATTGGAGATCATGCAAGGTGGTGTAGGAGATCACGCAGTCAGTATTGGAGATCATGCAAGGTGGTGTAGGATATCACGCAGTCAGTATTGGAGATCATGCAAGGTGGTGTGCAGGATATCACGCAGTCAGTATTGAGATCATGCAAGGTGGTGTAGGAGATCACGCAGTCAGTATTGAGATCATGCAAGGTGGTGTAGGATATCACGCAGTCAGTATTGGAGATCATGCAAGGTGGTGCAGGATATCACGCAGTCAGTATTGGAGATCATGCAAGGTGGTGTAGGAGATCACGCAGTCAGTATTGAGATCATGCAAGGTGGTGTAGGAGATCACGCAGTCAGTATTGAGATCATGCAAGGTGGTGTAGGAGATCACGCAGTCAGTATTGGAGATCATGCAAGGTGGTGTAGGAGATCACGCAGTCAGTATTGGAGATCATGCAAGGTGGTGTAGGAGATCACGCAGTCAGTATTGGAGATCATGCAAGGTGGTGTAGGAGATCACGCAGTCAGTATTGGAGATCATGCAAGGTGGTGTAGGAGATCACGCAGTCAGTATTGGAGATCATGCAAGGTGGTGTAGGAGATCACGCAGTCAGTATTGGAGATCATGCAAGGTGGTGTAGGAGATCACGCAGTCAGTATTGGAGATCATGCAAGGTGGTGTAGGAGATCAGGCAGTCAGTATTGGAGATCATGCAAGGTGGTGTAGGAGATCACGCAGTCAGTATTGGAGATCATGCAAGGTGGTGTAGGTGGGAGATCAGGCAGTCAGTATTGGAGATCATGCAAGGTGGTGTAGGAGATCACGCAGTCAGTATTGGAGATCATGCACGCAGGTGGTGTAGGAGATCACGCAGTCAGTATTGGAGATCATGCAAGGTGGTGTAGGAAATCACGCAGTCAGTATTGGAGATCATGCAAGGTGGTGTAGGAGATCACGCAGTCAGTATTGGAGATCATGCAAGGTGGTGTAGGAGATCACGCAAGAATCTAAAGGCGATCACACCATCAGTTTTAAAGAGCACACATGTAAATATAGATCTATCGTAAGTGCAATACTTCATCCAGTCTCCAGTACAGAAGATCATGCTTATTGGTGTAGGAATCTAAAGGAGATCACATGAGATGACATGATTATATTTAGAGAGCGCACATGTCACTATATACTAATACCTGTCGTAAGTGCAGAAATTTACGCAGGTCAGCATATGAGATCAATGTAAGAGACTGTGCGGTCGGTTAACGAAAGAATGACCCCAGATCACTATTGGAGATCTATGGGTAATTGGGTCATTATGACACGGTAGGTGTAAGAGATCACGGAGCAAGGAAGAAGTAGGAAGGAGTAGGGAGACGACTTATTGAAAATCCTTTGTTTCAGTTTCATTTGATAGGTCTGTTTTCTTATATTTCACAGATGAGGATACGTTTAGTAAACCATCGAGCAGAAAATAAGACATGTTTTCTATACACATGCTTTCAAGCGCCTTCTGAAAATAAGAATCTTTATACACAAGTGTTATAATTGCAATGAATTTTGGGCTTATTGACGTGCCTCATAAGTAGGGGCGACAGGGAAAAGGGAGTGAGTGAGTTTAGTTTTACGCCGCACTCAGCAATATTCCAGCTATATGGAGGCGGTCTGTAAATAATCGGATCTGAACCAGACAATCCAGGGATCAACAGTATGAACATCAATCTACGCAATTGGGAACCGATGACATGTGTCAACCCAGTCAGCGAGCCTGACCACAGGATCCCGTCATCGCCTCTTACGTCAAGCATAGTTACTGAAGATCAATTCTAACGCGGATCTTCACGGGTATCGACAGGGAAGAGGGTACTGTTGTCATACTCGTGTATCTTTTATATCATGAAATTGTAAAAAGCAGATCCGTGAACCAAGTAATAAAGAACATCTACGGCTTTGTTTAAAAAAGTGTTGGTTCATGACAAAAGAAACTGACAAGAACGAAAGCCGTACAACGACAGAATGTAATTTCACTTTCAATTAATCATCAATGATATATATTTTTTTAAATTTTGAAAATTTCTACTGGTCTAAGATTCTATATTACTTCGAGAAATTGTTTGATTTTTCCAAAATTAACGCCACTTCTCTCTTATGTATAACTAGAGTTTTGCTTAATGTTTGTGTACTGGTTTCGACAATGATGTGGTGGTACATATGCTAGACCCTGTAATAGCCCTCTCTCGATGGATTCTTATGAAATAGGAATTCAGTAAAAAAATTAGAATTGATTTCTTCTCAGATGTTACAGAAATTCACCAAGGAAGAAAAAGATCGTGATTGTCAATGATGCAGAGATAAATAGAAATATATCAATTAAAATAGGTTCCATCGTCCGACAACCGCTCGAGGTTGTCACGACCCAATAGTAATTATAGCGTTTGTATCGCGAACATACTTCTATACAATCTGACGCGAACATACCTCTATACAATCTGACGCGAACATATTTCTATACAATCTGACGCAAACATACCTCTATACAATCTGACGCGAACATACTTCTATACAATCTGACGCGAACATACCTCTATACAATCTGACGCGAACATACCTCTATACAATCTGACGCGAACATACCTCTATACAATCTGACGCGAACATACCTCTATACAATCTGACGCGAACATACCTCTATACAATCTGACGCGAACATACCTCTATACAATCTGACGCGAACATACCTCTATACAATCTGACTGAACATACTATACAATCTGACGCGAACATACCTCTATACAATCTGACGCGAGACATACCTCTATACAATCTGACGCGAACATACCTCTATACAATCTGACGCGAACATACCTCTATACAATCTGACGCGAACATACCTCTATACAATCTGACGCGAACATACCTCTATACAATCTGACGCGAACATACCTCTATACAATCTGACGCGAACATACCTCTATACAATCTGACGCGAACATACCTCTATACAATCTGACGCGAACATACCTCTATACAATCTGACGCGAACATACCTCTATACAATCTGACGCGAACATACCTCTATACAATCTGACGCGAACATACCTCTATACAATCTGACGCGAACATACCTCTATACAATCTGACGCGAACATACCTCTATACAATCTGACGCGAACATACCTCTATACAATCTGACGCGAACATACTTCTATACAATCTGACGCGAACATACCTCTATACAATCTGACGCGAACATACCTCTATACAATCTGACGCGAACATACCTCTATACAATCTGACGCGAACATACCTCTATACAATCTGACGCGAACATACCTCTATACAATCTGACGCGAACATACTTCTATACAATCTGACGCGAACATACCTCTATACAATCTGACGCGAACATACTTCTATACAATCTGACGCGAACATACTTCTATACAATCTGACGCGAACATACCTCTATACAATCTGACGCGAACATACCTCTATACAATCTGACGCGAACATACCTCTATACAATCTGACGCGAACATACCTCTATACAATCTGACGCGAACATACCTCTATACAATCTGACGCGAACATACTTCTATACAATACCTGACGCGATCTGACATACCTCTATACAATCTGACGCGAACATACCTCTATACAATCTGGCGCGAACATACCTCTATACAATCTGACGAGAACATACCTCTATACAATCTGACGCGAACACGCCTCTATACAATCTGACGCGAACATACTTCTATACAGTCTGACGCAAACATATTTCTATACAATCTGACGCGAACATACCTCTATACAATCTGACGAGAACATACCTCTATACAATCTGACGAGAACATACCTCTATACAATCTGACGTGAACATACTTCTATACAAACTGACGCAAACATACCTCTATACAATCTGACGCGAACATACTTCTATACAGTCTGACGCGAACATATTTCTATACAATCTGACGCGAACATACCTCTATACAATCTGACGAGAACATACCTCTATACAATCTGACGCGAACACGCATCTATACAATCTGACCCTAACATACTTCTATACAATCTGACGCGAACATACTTCTATACAATCTGACGAGAACATACTTCTATACAGTCTGACGCGAACATACTTCTATACAATCTGACGCGAACATACCTCTATACAATCTGACGCGAACATACCTCTATAATCTGACGCGAACATACCTCTATACAATCTGACGCGAACATACTTCTATACAATCTAACGCGAACACGCCTCTATACATTCTGACGCGAACATACCTCTATACAATCTGACGCGAACATACTTCTATACAATCTGACTCGATCATACTTCTATACAATCTGACGTGAACATACCTCTATACAATCTGACGTGAACATACTTCTATACAATCTGACGCAAACATACCTCTATACAATCTGAAACCTACTTGGTAATAAAGAAGGGTTAAAGAACACATCGTATTAACGGAAACACAGTGACTGATATTGGCTTGCGAATATGTGGAGCCTGGATCTTAGTTACTGGTGTTTGCAAAATCTTAATATTGTCATCAATTATTTCGTTGAGCAGTTTCATCGCAATGAATGATAGACATCATGTATGCTGGAGGTTAAGCCATCTACAGCCTCCGAGGATTGGATACAACCTTAAGGTCATGTGTAGTGGATTTCTAAAAGATACCTCGGCTTCCCGTACCAGTCAATATTTACCATGTCTACATTCGTCGCCCTAATGATATCATACTGTTGGATATGTTACGGCGGATTTCATTAACGCTGGGATAAGTACATTTTGACCATGTACGTAGGTGTGCAATACTTCCTACGTCTCGTAACCTGAAAAGCTATCCAAAGACCACCTTTGAACTACGTAAACCAATCAAAATGAGGGGATCTCGCCTTTACCAATCACATGTCTTTAATCAGAATCTACCAGCGGAGCGTAATCTTACTATCATCAAACACACTCGGGCAAGTGGTCTGAACGCCGTGCTGCAGTCGTAGATAGTCGCCGAGCTGCATGTTATATCAATAGTCGGTCTTTGACTTCCTCAAAGAGATTGACTTCAAAGACATTGTCCCTTGGCACTGCATTCGGCCAGCAGATTGAATTGAACTTCAAACAATTCATTGGAAGATATGAGGTTGTTTAGCTTGACTATATGCGTGACCTAGCATGCAGTGCCATCTCCTGCCTCTATGGTCTCGCTGGATCTCGCTTCATCTCGCGTGAACATGTTTTAGGGTGTATGCGGAGGCAGAGGTGCATCTTGATGATGTGTATCAACAAAGCTCTGATGAACCAGTGTATGTTTCAGTCAGAGATATGTAGAAGCCAGCACACAACAATTGCAGTCGACGGTTTCATGGCTAACTCAACTGTGTTATTACATCATAACGTTTAGGTGTCTCCGGCGAGTTAGTATATTTATTTACTGTGATTGATATGAGCCATGGGCACTCGTAACCAGCACATCAGGCCAGAAAATGGCTTCATGGATAAAAAGACAGTTTTGATGGAAGATCATTTTTAATATCCCATCACACAAATGAGTTAGGAGACGTCCCTCCAGTCAGTTCAATATATTCTGTTACTAACGGTATTCCGACAGGTTACAAGACATGGTTAATCCGGCCCGCATCAAACGTCAAATGTAATTACAAAGCTGGCCTCTGCTCATACGCAGCTGCTTGCTGAATCTGCACTTATGGGAAATGTCCGGCTCTAGCAGACTGTCCATCTGGACCATCTGGTCTGGTCTGGTCAGTCTATTGTGTGAGGTAATCTGTGAGTGAGTGAGTAAATGCTGGGAAGGCTTCAGTCAGGAATATTACAGCTATGATATGGCGACCTGTAGATGGGCTAGTCAACCTATTGCTGGACATTTATAGAATATTAAGCGGGCTTCAATTTTAAGTTAATAACATTTATGATAATGATGATAGAACATAGTAAATTATGAAAAGTGAATGGTTTATCTCACAACGAATGTTCGAAGCGCACAAAAATCTGTGATTAGTGAGTCTATTATTTCTTGAATTATCATGGGACAAAAATGCTTATTATGCTTTGTACGCAAGTTTACAATGTTCGTTAACCTAATTGCGGTAGTTATTGCTGTCATGACGATGTTAAATAGTTATTGTTTTGCACTAAATGGTAATATGATTTGATCGTAATCTCCAGTTGGTTTCACTTCATGAACTCGTACTCTGTCCACACGCATGTGTGCAGAGGAGTAGATGACTCCGCATACGCAGCAGACAGCAAGTTCCAGTTTGGCATCAGATCATCACTGAGAGGTCAGGGAACACTGTCAACGTTGAAAACGGACCTTGCGTTGTCGGCAGTATTGGACCTGTGAATGAAGTGTGGGATGTCACAGTGTGACACCGGATGCATGCATGTTATATGCCTTGTAGCCACACGCTTAAATATAGTTTAATTTTTATGGCAGGTGAAAATAAAGATAAGCCTGCTGAAAGAGCGTTGCGTGATCCAAAACTGTTCGGAAAGTCTGAACTGTGAAATATGTGATCAATATACAATTGATTCTAAAAAAACTAAAAGAAATATCAGTTTGAATTTGTTTCCTTCCATGACAGTTTCGAATTTCCAGCGAATTTCCAAAAACTAAGTTCCGGAGATCGGAGTATGAACGAAGTAGCAGAAAGTAGTCACGCACGCCGCACTGGGCTCCTAATTAGGACATGCCTGGAATGACTGACAGTCATGAGTGTTAGCTCAAGGGCAGTAATACGTTAACATCGTTCCACACCGTCCAGTAAGATGACACAATGCCCTTAGCCATAGATTCGGGGCGGTGTGGTAGCCTAGTGGTTAAAGCGTTCGCTCGTAACGCCGGCGGCCCAGGTTCGATTCCCAACATGGGTAGGCCTACCCGCCGTGATATTGCTTGAATATTGCGATAAGCTGCGTAAAATCATACTCACATTCACTCACTAGCCCCAGAATCTGACGACCCTAAGATGATGACGGTTGTGATGGTATGTTGTTTATCTCCCGCCCTATGTTCTATCTGGACCAGAAAGTCCAGTGATTGACATCACGAGCATCACATTACGCAGTAAGGAAACGATCATCATTCAAGACCATCCGCTCCCTTTAACCGCTTCCCGAGAACAATGCAATTAAAATGTCATGCAAGTTTGTTGCATGCATTGTTGTTGTGTATTGATTTCAGAACTAACTCCCCAAAAGTACCACCTTTATTCATTAATGATGAACCATTCGAGTTAGCGTGGAATACCAACACAGATGCCCTGTATAGTAAATGTCAACAACGCCTCCATATAATGCGCAAACTGCGATCTTTTAATGTTTCCCAATCTATTATGATGCCACTTTTATTCAGAGTATACTCACTTTTTCTTCTCAGTGCTGGTTCGAGTCTCTTTCAGTCAAAAACAAATCAAAACTTAACAAAATTGTAAATACAGCTAGTAAAATAGCCGGTAATCTTTATAATCGATAATCTTTCTCTTCTCTATAAGCGGCACGTACTCTCAACGTCTGAAAAAATCATAAATGACACAACACATTTTTGTAAATCGTGAGTATACAGTGCCAATCACCCAGACTAAACGAGCTCGAACGTCTTTTGTACCTCAAAGTATTGCAATTTTAAACAAATGTTGAATGTCAAGTTATCATCTTATTCATTTTATTCTATTTAAGCACATATTTATCTCACTTTATGTTTTAGGAATGTCATATTTTATGTTGTTATTCATTTGTATTTTTGTCAAGCTCTGTGATCCAAAACGTATTCCTTTTAAGGTAATAATGTATTGTCTGTCTGTATAGCGACGTTCATAGGCTGGGACTAACGCCGGTTTAAAAGTGCTAACCCGTTGAGACAGCATGTCGCAGTTAAACATGGACACCCGACACGTGAAACTAGCTCCAAGCAGACCAGCTCGTATTTTTGTCCGAAATGTCAAGCAACGGACCCGGTAACAACCGGTTTAACGTCATCTGGTATGACGACACGGCTCGGGATCGAGCCACCGACTCTCCGAGCTGACACTTTTTCTACTAGACCCGATTAGTCTGGTCTGCAGATTCGGACTTTTTTCAAAAACTTTATTCTGAATTTGATTTGTTTTGAGCTGAAGAAACGATGAATGGGTTGTGTGAAGAATATTCACTTTGAAAGAAGAGTACAGTTCATCACTATGTCTGCAGATTATTCAGAATATCGACTTGAACAACTCACAACCCGGCATATTTACTCTATAACGCGTGTCCAAATAGCACCGATTATCCCAATATTTGCTTTCGGTTTATAGTTATTTTATTTATTTCTATGACGCTTAATGGCGAACGATAGAGGAGCCTAGCACGTGAGGCAAGAGTGTGGATCAACAGAAATTGTACGAAAATCTATAAGAGGTTACAGAACACCAACACTTCTGGAGTCAATAGTCGTCTAAACATAGACCTGCTTATGTCCGTCTGTGTCCAGTTTATAATGCAAAGTAATAAAAGGTTAATGACACCCATATCCTTACTAAATGACCAAATGCCATGTCATCCTACCGACAATGTCACTCACACATTCTCACAGACACCACACACACACACACAGAGGTATATGTAGACAAATACAGACACACACATAGACGCTCTCACACCCTCACACACAAACACAAATGACGTACACAGACACAACCACGCACAGATACACACAAGCCCACGCGCTCACAGACATATACTCAAAATTACACGAACTCTCAGACACACATACACATAAACACATGCATACACGCAAACACAAACATACACACAAACACACACGAGATGTAGGAGAAAAAGGTGGATTCTTTGGCAATATTAACGCATTCATATTGATAAATAATTTATTTATACATCTGACATTTATATCGTACAGTTTCATCAGCAGACCTACTGTACACAGCATTAGACAACACAGGAGTCATACTGTTTCATCCATGGGTACACATTACACACCGAAAAAGTCCGACAACTACATCAATGGACCCACAGCATTATACAACACAGAAGTCCCATAGCTTCACAAGTAGGTACACAATGTTAGACAATTCAGAAGTCCCAGTTAGCACGCACTTGCCCTACACTTGCCTAAAGATGGACAGACCACGGTCACTCATGTGTATCCCAACCTAGCAGGTAGACAACGCTCACATTAGATGTGACTATAGTCATATTACGCGTCACATACGTGGCGATAGACTACAGTCATATTACGCGTCACAAACGTGGCGATTCCATGGTTTGAGAAGCATTATATCTTTCATCCTTCACAGTAAACACGCCACAGTCATACTGCCGCATACTGTCAGCCTTGCCAGTAAACACACCACTGTCATATTGCCGCATACTTTCAACCTTTACAGTAAACACATCAGAGTCATATTGCCGCATATTTTCAGCCTTGCCAGTAAACACACCACAGTCCTATTGCCGCATACTTTAAGTCTTGCCAGTAAACACACCACATACCTATGGCCGCATACTTTCAGCCTCGCCAATAAACACACCACAGTCCTATTGCCATATACTATCAGCTTCGCCGATAAAAACACATCACAGTCCTATTGCCGCATTCTTTCAGCTTCGCCAGTAAACACACCACAGTCCTATTGCCGCATACTATCAGCCTTGCAAGTAAACACACCACAGTCCTATTGCCGCATACTATCAGCCTCGCCAGTAAACACACCACAATCCTATTGCCGCATACTATCAGCCTCGCCAGTAAACACACCACAGTCCTATTGCCGCATACTTTCAACCTCGCCAATAAACACACCACAGTCTTATTGCCGCATACTATCAGCCTTCCAAGTAAACACACCACAGTCCTATTGCCGCATACTATCAGCCTCGCCAGTAAACACACCACAGTCCTATTGCCGCACACTATCAGCCTCGCCAGTAAACACACCACAGTCCTATTGCAGCATACTTTCAACCTCGCCAATGAACACACCACAGTCCTATTGCCGCATACTATCAGCTTCCCCAGTAAACACACAACAGTCTTATTGCCGCATACTATCAGCCTCGCCAGTAGACACACCACAGTCCTATTGCCGCATACTATCAGCCTTGTAAGTAAACACACCACAGTCCTATTGCCGCATAGTATCAGCCTCGCCAGTAAACATACCACAGTCTTATTGCCGCATACTTTCAACCTCGCCAGTAAACACACCACAGTCCTATTGCCGCATACTTTCAGCCTCGCCAATAAACACACCACAGTCCTATTGCCGCATACTATCAGCTTCGCCAGTAAACACATCACAGCCCTATTGCCGCATACTTTCAGCTTCGCTAGTAAACACACCACAGTCCTATTGCCGCATACTATCAGCCTTGCCAGTAAACACACCACAGTCCTATTGCCGCATACTATCAGCCTCGCCAGTAAACACACCACAGTCCTATTGCCGCATACTATCAGCCTCGCCAGTAAATACACCACAGTCCTATTGCCGCATACTTTCAGCTTCGCTAGTAAACACACCACAGTCCCTATTGCCGCATACTATCAGCGCTACGCCAGTAGTAAACACACCACAGTCCTATTGCCGCATACTATCAGCCTTGCCAGTAAACACACCACAGTCCTATTGCCGCATACTATCAGCTTCCCCAGTAAACACACCACAGTCCTATTGCCGCATACTATCAGCCTCGCCAGTAGACACACCACAGTCCTATTGCCGCATACTATCAGCCTTGTAAGTAAACACACCACAGTCCTATTGCCGCATACTATCAGCCTCGCCAGTAAACACACCACAGTCCTATTGCCGCATACTATGAGCCTTGCCAGTAAACACACCACAGTCCTATTGCCGCATATTTTCAGCCTTGCCAGTAAACACACCACAATCCTATTGCGCATACTATCAGCCTTGCCAGTAAACACACCACAGTCCTATTGCAACATACTATCAGCCTTGCCAGTGAAGACACCGCAGTCATATTGCCGATTACTTTCAGCCTTGCCAGTAAACACACCAAAGTCCTATTGCCGCATACGTTCAGCCTACA
Source organism: Haliotis rubra (assembly GCF_003918875.1). Taxonomy (NCBI): domain Eukaryota; kingdom Metazoa; phylum Mollusca; class Gastropoda; order Lepetellida; family Haliotidae; genus Haliotis; species Haliotis rubra. Next base: position 365,762 of record NW_025767519.1, read on the forward strand.
GTTATATTTGCCGCATACGTTCAGCCTACAGTTATATTTGCCGCATACGTTCAGCCTACAGTTATATTTGCCGCATACGTTCAGCCTACAGTTATATTTGCCGCATACGTTCAGCCTACAGTTATACCTGCAGCATACTTTCACCGTCATATTACCGACGTGTCGGAGCCAATTTGTTGAAACGACTTAGTTGTCTTCTTTAAACAACATCAACCTGTAAATACATGTTTTTATGACACTCATCTCTCCGTGGCAATATTGGCAATTCCCGCTTAAGCTATGTGTATTCTGGAATCTCATAACCACGAGTGTTTTATGCCTGCGTTTCAGCAGCTTTTAGTGACAACTGGGGAGGCTGCTTGGCCTCTATTTATTGTCCGGCACCGACCTCAGCCGCGCTCACCACCACAACCAATCACGCGTAATCGACGAGGAAATGTACCGACTGCTTTAAACACATTTGTCCCGCCTGCTCCAACTGAGGCAGCCCTTATGACTGAATGCAAATCAATTCCAGTGAAATTGAATACAGAACACATTTTTTCAATTTTAGACTAGTTTGTATGATACATCGTTCACCTTGGTGTTTTTCCGTCGAAACATCATTTTATCAGCGTAATGGTGGAAACATATTTGTTTCATGTCGGTGTAATTAGGAAATGTTTGCCTCATGCTTACCAATAGCATCAGCCGGTTACGAGATGTAGGGAAGAACCAGTTAAGGGTTCAAATCGACAATGATAGTTTGTGTCTTACAAAGACTGTTTGACTGTTGTTTTCACGCCGCACTCAGCAATATTCCAGCTATATGGCTGCGGTCTGTAAATAATCGAGCCCGGACCAGACAATCCAGTGATCAACAACAAGAACATCGATCTACGCAGTTGGGATACGATGACATGTGTCAATCAAGTCATCGAGTCTGATCACCTGATCCCGTTAGTCGACTCTTCCGACAAGCATGGGTTGCTGAAGACCAGTTGTAACAAAAAAGACTGTTCTTCTTAGTTATATAAGAACTATCTGAGTAGAGGATGCTGACCTCTGGCGTGCATCGCACCCGGTCACGTGTGTAGTTGCTCATAATAAGGTGATGGCCATCACGAAGATTTAAATAATACTCCTGCATTTTAATTGCAAAATTCATGTTATAAAAGCTTGTAAATGATTAGGCATCATGACATATCTGTTAGATATTTCCAATCTGTATTTTTTTTTGATAGTTTATGGCAGTGCAGAAATTGTTATAATAATTATCGTGTAATTAGTTTTGCAGCTATATACGAGTATTATTGACAACCTCGTTTTCACGTAATTCAGTGTTTTGAAATCTGTTTTGGTAAGAAATCTAGCAAAAGATCGTAGCATGTTGTTTTGAGCATTATAACATGTATTGCATTCGTAAAACATCATAAGCTAGTGCCATCACATTACACTATTTGTTTAGAACACAGTTGTACTTTGTAAGAGTCAATGTCAACAACGTCTCCTGTCAGAACGATCTTGTTTACCTTTTCAAGAGTTTTTTGAATTGACCGTAACTTTTTGACATTTCCTCGCTCTAAGCGTCCAGTTACGAAAACTAACTATCCGATATGGATTAATCTTACCTTGTCCTTCGACAAACTGATCATAATCCCTTGACACTCGTTAATTATCCATTCTTTGGTGAATTTGTGATCAGGGCCGAGCTACATGTTTTGGTGACGCCCGCCATTTTAACTTTGTGACAGCCAGTCTATTTCGCAACGGGGTTACCGCTACTTTTGACTCAGCTTAGTGTTTTGCATTGTAAAGTTTATGTAATCTTGTGAATTACGTAGAGGAACCCAGAATTGTACTTGATGATGTATCAGGTCATGTTTCAAAGCCGATGTTAATTCTGACAACGGGAACTATGTGATTCTCACTGTTGTATTCATACGCCATGTTCAGCATCATTATTTATGAACGTGTTTTTCATAAATATGACTTCCAGTGCCACTGTCAAATTGTATACGGGGCTGAGTCATGTTTTTAAACATCTTATGTGTCAGATAAACTCCAATTGCCTCCTGACATCTGTAATCTTCCTCTTTGAATTGTCCATCATAATTCCCAGCCGATGCTGATTGTTGATATTACGTCCCCTCATCAGGCAGCAAGGACGTAGAGAGACGCAATTGCTGATCTCATGATATTGGAAGGCATTTAATGAATTAATTACACATAATTAATTGGTTGGTAAAAATAGTCATTTCCCTACCTGATTGCCTCCTGAGATAATTCGCCTTCCTCTTTATTTCAGTGGTTTCATGTTGTGAAAGTAGATCCCTCAAAAGAATAAGGACGTAACGGGACGTAATATCTCGTTATTTGATTGGTCTAGAACTGACATGTGACCATTTTCTAACACCTATAAATACGGTGAGATCCATGTTGGGTCATTCTGACTTTGGCAGTCTACAGGTCAGTTTCAAACCAAGGGCAGATAATTCAGCCCAAAAGTTCCCCTTGTCCTTACATAATTATAATAGCTGATGCTATAGATCGACTGCACTTTTCGAACACAGACACAAATTAATATCTTAGTAACTATCAAGTTATTCAGATTACCCAGATAATTAAGCCATCACCATATCTATATAACAGTAAAGTCAAAGGTCATACTTATATTGCCCTAACACTGGTCCATGCACATAAACCTTAAGCTTGAGAGGGATCTACTTATTAGAAAGAGCATTGTGCTGAAGTAAATTTATACCCATGAATAAAAAAGGTATTTATTCATTGAAAAGAAGTGTTTGACTCTTCCTGAAAACAAGACTGACAAGGTTTATTAGAAGTTTGAGTCCCGGCCGCCACAATAATAATCACTTGATTTTCTGACTCGATTATTAACTGATAGCTTTCCTATGGTTGGAATATTACGGAGTGCGGCGTCAAAACATTTGGATTGTCTAATTCCTTCTGACATCCCGGCTGGTACAATAGAAGACATGCGCATACCGCGCACCTGCTCGGAGATGTGTAATACTATGAAGAACATGCAGGGTTGTCTCATGACTCACAACTATGGTTACACAACTATGACTTCCAATTCCTTGTTTCATAAGAAAATGGTATTTACAAATGAATTTTAATTTTAAACTTTAATACCATCGTATTTCTATATTTTTTGGCGAAGTGTAGGCAGCATGACCTTAACTAAGACGTCACAGACTGCCCCTGTTTGATGAGGTCGTAAAATGATTCACAATGCATAAGTGGTTCCACTTGTTATGTGCTTTTTTACGCTTATACCGTGTAGTTCAGTAACGCACAATTTGATTGATATAATATCAAGTCCGTACCAGACCGCCAAACCTTTCTAGCGGCAGAGCCTCGATTTTAGATTTCCACGATTTCCAGGTTTCTGTACGACAGAACACGCTGTACGACGTGTTTGCGAGGATAAGAAGGAGCGTAGTAAGGGTACGAATATGCTACAGAAGAGGGTCGTGAATTGTAAGAATATACCACTGAACGGCGTCGTGTAATGGTACGAATATGCTAAGGATATGCCATGAAGGGTTCCATGTTGTGTAAATGTCGTGTAAGGATATGCTACAGAAGGAATCCATGTAAAGATAAGGATATGCTACAGAAGGGTTCCATGTAAAGGAAGGGTTCCATGTAAAGATAAGGATATGCTACAGAAGGGTTCCATGTAAAGATAAGGATATGCTACAGAAGGGTAAAGATAAAGATATGTAAAGATAAGGATAAGGATCCTGCTACAGAAGGGTTCCATGTAAAGATAAGGATATGCTACAGAAGGGTTCCATGTAAAGATAAGGATATGCTACAGAAGGGTTTCCATGTAAAGATAAGGATATGCTACAGAAGGGATCCATGTAAAGATAAGGATATGCTACAGGAAGGGTTCCATGTAAAGATAAGGATATGCTACAGAAGGGTTCCATGTAAAGATAAGGATATGCTACAGAAGGGTTCCATGTAAAGATGAGGATATGCTACAGAAGGGTTCCATGTAAAGATGAGGATATGCTACAGAAGGGTTCCATGTAAAGATAAGGATATGCTACAGAAGGGTTCCATGTAAAGATGAGGATATGCTACAGAAGGGTTCCATGTAAAGATAAGGATATGCTACAGAAAGGGTTCCATGTAAAGATAAGGATATGCTACAGAAGGGTTCCATGTAAAGATAAGGATATGCTACATGTAAAGGGATATGCTACAGAAAGGGTTCCATGTAAAGATAAGGATATGCTACAGAAGGGTTCCATGTAAAGATAAGGATATGCTACAGAAGGGTTCCATGTAAAGATAAGGATATGCTACAGAAGGGTTCCATGTAAAGATAAGGATATGCTACAGAAGGGTTCCATGTAAAGATAAGGATATGCTACAGAAGGGTTCCATGTAAAGATAAGGATATGCTACAGAAGGGTTCCATGTAAAGATAAGGATATGCTACAGAAGGGTTCCATGTAAAGATAAGGATATGCTACAGAAGGGTTCCATGTAAAGATAAGGATATGCTACAGAAGGGTTCCATGTAAAGATAAGGATATGCTACAGAAGGGTTCCATGTAAAGATAAGGATAATGCTACAGAAGGGTTCCATGTTCCATGTAAAGATAAGGATATGCTACAGAAGGGTTCCTTGTAAAGATAAGGATATGCTACAGAAGGGTTCCTTGTAAAGATAAGGATATGCTACAGGGGGGTTCCATGTGAGGGTAAGGATATGCTACAGAAGGGTTCCATGTGAGGGTAAACAGTTTGCGTACAAACATGTGGACACGGGCTTTCTTTCAGACAACACAGGCCACGTTTATCTGTCTGGTTTCAATGGAGCAGCTGGGTCCACACCCAGTTTTTAAGAGAAATCAATGTAATCACCAGAGAATTGTATCGTACCTGACCCTTACCAAAAGAAGTTAAAAAGCAATGCTGCACTTTTATGTGTTGAGTCAACTACGGCTTAGTCACCACTGGGCTGCGTTCACCCTCATCCTATAAACAATAAATATCGTTGGTGTTTTCGAGGTACGCCATCTTGTTTTACACCAACCTGCACCGGCTTTTGCGTCCCGTCTGGAGTCTTTCACTTCCATCGTTGATGAAATGAAGTCCAGGCAATAGAAAAGATGGTAGAGGTGGGTACATGAACTGTGAAACTATTCTATCATCCGCAGCCGATCGGGGATGTAGACACACCTTTCTAACGGGGCGATCCGATACCTCAATTTGTGACATGACGGGCAGTTGAGGGGATAACCGTTTATGATCGTGATAAACACTACGTTTTACGAAAGAGATTCCAACTTAACGAAATAATTCCTAAGTGAAATAGTACTTCCCATACAAAGCCGGATGCTGTACTTTACCCTCTTATATTGCCAGCCCACTGAGATACTCTACCTCCGAATACCTCATTGAGAAATATAAAATTCCAAGCCAGCCCTTGTTCCATTCCTTGAAGTCTATCGCCAGGCAGGGTAACAATAAGTTCCGTAGTTTAATGTTTGGTGGTATGACGCGCTCGGCTAGTCAAAGGAGACAGTCCGCCAAGTGAGGAAAATATGTATTTAAGTGTGGTGAGATGACTATCAGAGAGTCGTTCATGACGTCTCCGAGAGACAAAGTAACACCCTGTGGAGACGTGAGGGTTGCTCTTGGTAACCAATGTAAGTATATAACGTGCACAATGATAGCCACGCAGTTTTCTTCAATTAAATCAAAATGAAAGGTACGGCAGTGGTTCCATGTGGATAAGCCTCGGCCTTTAGACTTACCCTGGATCAACACATAGACATGTAGCTCGATTCTATATCATACGTAGTGGATGGTTTAGATATAATCAGTTTAGAAAGCTTTTCAGTGTTATTATAATACCATTCTCGCATGTACGTGCCTTGGTGGAGAAATTGTATACAGAGAAAATATGGGAGGGACATAAAGTTAGAAGCAGATGAATGCAGAAACAGCAACAGACACGACCACAAATAGAGAAAGTGACACAACGTCAGCAGCTGAAAAGGAAACATCAAAATCAGGCACCGCGGCACCATCAGGCACAACGGCAGATAGAGAGGGTGACATTACGTTAACAGGTGAACACTGAAACAACATCAGGCACCACGGCAGATAGAGAGGGTGACACCACGTCAACAGGTGAACAAGGAAACATCAAAATCAGGCACCGCGGCACCATCAGGCACCACGGCAGATAGAGAGGGTGACACCACGTCAACAGGTGAACAAGGAAACATCAAAGTCAGGCACCGCGGCACCATCAGGCACCACGGCAGATAGAGAGGGTGACACCACGTCAACATGTGAACACTGAAACAGCATCAGTCAGGACATCAGGTAGACAGGGTGTAAAGCATTTCAGTTAACCGTTGCGTCTCTTCTATTCTGCATGTATTATATTTATTTTCCCCATAGCATATAGTGCCTATTTATAATGCGCACAAATCCACGCTCGTAAGCATGCTCATGGCGTTACAATTAAAACAATATGTACAGTAAGAGTGAGCTGTTTATGAGTCATAGAACTAAATGAAAAGGTGAGTTTTGAGATGGCTTTTAAAGGAGCCCAGAGTTGGTGCGATCTTCAGGTCAAAGGGTAAAGAGTTCCACAAGACCGCAGCACTGTGTGAGAAGGATCTGTGACCGAAGGTAGCTTGTAGGGAGGTACTGTCAGGATCTTGTTAGGACATTCAGCCTCTAGTAACCAAACGTCATGTTTTCCACTGATGTAAGTAAATGTTTTCTTACCTAAACAATACAGTTGCATTTGCTATGCTTGACTACTGCATAATTCAACATACAAACGAAAATAACAGTGTTCCCTATATTCTTTGTAACTGCAGTTAACCTGATCTTTTAGGTTATAACAAGTAATCATTGGCCCCTAAAATAAAGTGGAATACGGCAGAAGGTCGAAATTGAGTTTGGACCAGGCAATCCATTGACAAACATCTTGAGCATCGATCTACACAGTTTGGATGACAATCATCAACCAAGTGTACAAGCCTGCCAGGATATCCCGCTAGTCGCCTCTTACGACCGACTAGCACTGGTTTCTGAAGACCAATTCTAACCCGGATCTTCACGGGTGTATATATTGAGATTGTAGCAGGGGGACAATACATATCATCAGTCACCTAGACAGAAAGCGGTGGACCATTTTCACATTTCAGCAGTTGGACATTTCAATATATATTTAGAACCAACTCCGGGTCCCGTTCAGGAAATGGACCGTAGACTGATTCAAGCCTGTGTTGTGGTTCTTGGTCAAAGATGATGACGGTATCCCGAGGTGACGAGCCCAAGAGGACGTGTCACTCAGGCGTACCCGACATCTTCTGAAGCGAGTACGCGCAGTTAGAAGTAACACCATAAAGATCAACAAAACGCTTTCTCCAAATTCATGAAATTAGATAAATGTGGATGATCGCAGGCTCCAGTCGCTCGGTGTATTGATTGGGAGCGACGGCTGATACACAACGGATAAGCCATCAAAAGCGAACGCAGCCATAATTACGACTTGAGATATCCTACACGACAAGCTGAAGGGACAAGGTAATGGGCTGTCCAGTCATTTATCAAATATTAAGTTGTGATCAGTTTTATCATAATGTCGATGAGAAATGAGAGTAATTAGACGATTTATCGATTATTTTTGCCATCTTTCGAAAAGGCAGGTCACGATAAAAACTATTACTTCATTAAAAGAGCAATTCTGAAAAATCGATGACATTACAGATGGTTAAATGGGTTTATATATTGATATATCCTAGGAAGGAATTGTAACTGCGAAACTAAGTGTGTTTTTATATGCATCGATATCACACATGTTCTTTACAAGTTGGCTTTATGTAATAGGAGTCCATCAGCGGAGGCGGAACAGGCAGCCAGTTCGCAGTGGAAGGGAGGTAACTCGTGTAGTAGCTGACGTGATGTTACCCATTTTAAGACAAATTACTCGTGCAACTTAGTCCAAACCTGGTGTAAATAATAAAAAAATGTGAAAGACTATTTATTTTACATCATCGTAATCGTCAGAAATTGACAAAAGGACAGAATGTGTAAAATTTGAAAATGCGTAAAGTGATCTTGATTGCTGAAATACAATCGTTTCAAAGCGTTGGTCTTTAGTCAATGTACGTTGAGGTGCTCTCTGTGAGGTATATATGTGCATCCATTGGGTGGGTGTACGTACAGTATATAGCCACTCGTTTGGGTCGTGGTCGTACGTTAAACTCACACTGAATTTTACATGTGGGAGCGCGTGGTTGTGCGTTGTGATATTATATAAATATTAGTATTTGGAGCAAGCAATACCATTGAGGAAGTAGATAAACAGGTAAAAACAGCGATACACTGGTCCGTGTGCGTCCATTGTTTATTGCACTAGTGGTTTGCTTGTCACAGATATGAACATGACATATATGCAGCTAAAGTGAATCTGACAGTCTGGTGGCACAAGTGAATGGTGTGATCTCAATGTAACTCTCCAAAATCCAGACTCCAATTTATACTCCCGAGACAACAAACAGCGAAATCCATAAGGATTTGAGTTGGATAAAGAATATTCCCGGTGTGCACAGTTGCTGTTTGAGGGAATCGGGTAAAGTGTTCTCTACCAGAATTACAGGAAGCTGAATAAAATCTTCAACTAGAGCATTGTATCTGAAACTTTCCCAATGTCTGAAGAAATGTTTGAATCAGTGAGTGTGTTTGATCTTAAGTCACAATTCCAGCACTATCACAACGGGAAATGAGCTTCATATTGTACCTGTGTTGGGAATCGACCTCCACAGTGACCAAATGTAACTAAACCTGTGAACCCAGATTTGGACTTTACGTTTCAAGGTGGCATTATCTTCTTTTAAAGATCCGAACACGTCTGGGTCGGGTGCTACTTGTAGCCATAGCTCCCAAGGTAGTCGCCATTTTGCTTACGACCGTACTCAGAGCGAGGCGGGTTGTCTGGGTAACGTGGCCTGTCCGTGGATGGCTCACTGCGCACGCGTGGTGTCGTTTTCCGGGAATCTGTGCTGCCCTTGCTTGAGCAGCATACGCCAAGGAGCTCCCCGAAAAACTGCCCGATCTCAAAGACACTGATGACAGACAAGCCAATCCATAACCCTAGCGTCCCACCGATGTCGGACAGGAACTGGGCATCCTTGAAGTAAAGTAAATATATGACAAACATGGAACACAAATTTCTGTGACAGGAAAATCTAGTCAAATCTAACTTTGTATCATCGATTTACCCAGGGGCGGATCCAGAGAGGGTATGCGCTTCCCCCTGTCCCTCGAAAGAGATTCCCAGAGGAGCATTTCCCCATAATCTTTGGACGTCATGATGTATTTGCACTCCCTTTCACCAAAATCCTGGAACCGCCCCTGTTTACCTGTCTGGATCTTAGTTATGGTTCCAACAGAAATAGTATTGGTGATATGGTCTGATATCGTGCTACTCTTTCACATGACTTTTGGACAAGCCGAGCGTTCGAAACTACCGTTACAGGCGGAACGAGAGAGACTGTACACCAGAGAGACTGCCGAGAGTGATTACTGAGAAAACCGATATTACTAAGAGTATCGAGATTACTAACACTATGGAGATTACTAAAATTACCGATATCACAAAGGCTATCGATATGTGGGTACTTCGTGTATAGGGACAAGATAGAATGTGGGTACTTGGTGTATAGGGATAAGACAGAATGTGGGTACTTGGTGTACAGGGATAAGACAGAATGTGGGTACTTGGTGTACAGGGATAAGACAGAATGTGGGTACTTGGTGTACAGGGACAAGATAGAATGTGGGTACTTGGTGTACATGGATAAGACAGAATGTGGGTACTTGGTGTACAGGGACAAGATAGCATGTGGGTAGTTGGTGTATAGGGATAAGACAGAATGTGGGTACTAGGTGTACAGGGATAAGACAGAATGTGGGTACTGGTGTACAGGGATAAGAGAGAATGTGGGTACTTGGTGTACAGGGATAAGATTGAATGTGGGTACTTGGTGTACAGGGACAAGATATAATGTGGGTACTTGGTGTACAGGGATAAGATGGAATGTGGGTACTTGGTGTACAGGGATGAGACAGAATGTGGGTACTTGGTGTACAGGGATAAGACAGAATGTGGGTACTTGGTGTACAGGGACAAGATTGAATGTGGGTACTGGTGTACAGGGATAAGAGAGAATGTGGGTACTTGGTGTACAGGGATAAGATTGAATGTGGGTACTTGGTGTACAGGGACAAGATATAATGTGGGTACTTGGTGTACAGGGATAAGATGGAATGTGGGTACTTGGTGTACAGGGATGAGACAGAATGTGGGTACTTGGTGTACAGGGATAAGACAGAATGTGGGTACTTGGTGTACAGGGACAAGATTGAATGTGGGTACTTGGTGTACATGGATAAGACAGAATGTGGGTACTTGGTGTACAGGGATACGACAGAATGTGGGTACTTGGTGTATAGGGATACGACAGAATGTGGGTACTTGGTGTACAGGGACAAGATAGAATGTGGGTACTTGGTGAACAGGGATAATACAGAATGTGGGTACTTGGTGTACAGGGATAAGATGGAATGTGGGTACTTGGTGTATAGGGATAAGACAGAATTTGGGTACTTGGTGTACAGGGATAAGACAGAATGTGGGTACTTGGTGTACAGGGATAAGACAGAATGTGGGTACTTGGTGTACAGGGACAAGATGGAATGTGGGTACTTGGTGTATAGGGATAAGACAGAATGTGGGTACTTGGTGTACAGGGATAAGATGGAATGTGGGTACTTGGTGTATAGGGATAAGACAGAATGTGGGTACTTGGTGTATAGGGATAAGACAGAATGTGGGTGCTCGGTGTACAGGGACAAGATAGAATGTGGGTACTTGGTGTACAGGGATAAGATAGAATGAGGGTACTTGGTGAACAGGGATAAGACAGAATGTGGGTACTTGGTGTACAGTGACTGCAGAGTGTACACCACTAATGGAGTGGATACTATAATTAATATGTAGAAGATTGATAAAGAGCATGTGAATGACATGCGTGATTGGCAATTTCAACATACCACCAAGGCGCGTCATCTCGCCTCACCAATAATCAACAATGACAAAACAGTTCAACACAAACGCTTACCGCATAATCCGCATCCTCAGTGATGTTTTCGTAGTTGAGATCTTCGTAATATATGTTGAGTTTTATGAAGTTTTGTCTGTTAAAAAAACATGATCTTAGTAATAGTTCCAGTGTATCAGGGGTGGCGGGGTAGCCTAGTGGTTAAAGCATTCGCTCGTAACGCCGAAGACCCGGGTTCGATTAACCATATGGGTACAATGTGTGAAGCCCATTCCTGGTGTCCTTCACCTTGATATTGCTGAAATACTGCTAAAAGCTGCTTAAAACCATACTCACTCACTCCAGTATATGAATCATCATCTGAGCAACATTAAGCAAGGCAAGACCGATCAGAAACAATGCATCGATCGCACACGGAAGTTCCTAGTGTGCACTAAATGGCTGGGGAACATTTCTGGATATAGTATGATTTTAATAGTCAAGTTTCGTATCTTAGCTTCAAGATTCAAGATTGTAACCCAACAAGACATATGTACGTCATATTTTGCACCTTATACATACACCGATATATCAACGTCTTCATCAGACTGCTTTCGTCAATTGTACACATCAGTTTGGTAGGGCAAATGTAGTTATTATGGTATGGACGTGTATCACAACTATCCCTCTTGTAGGGTACGTCGCCCTGCCTCCTGTCATCAGGTACGACCATCCTTCTCGTAGGGCACGTCCCTCTATCTCCTGTCTTCAGGTGTGACATCCCTCTTGAAGGGCACGTCGCTCTGTTCCGTGTCATCAGGTATGACATTCTTCTTGTAGGGTCTGTCGCTCTGTCTCCTGTCATCAGGGACGACATCCTTCTTGTAGGGTACGTCGCCCTGCCCCCTGTCATCAGGTATGACCATCCTTCTCGTAGGGCACGTCCCTTTATCTCCTGTCTTCAGGTGTGACATCCCTCTTGAAGGGCACGTCGCTCTGTTCCGTGTCATCAGGTATGACATTCTTCTTGTAGGGTCTGTCGCTCTGTCTCCTGTCATCAGGGACGACATCCTTCTTGTAGGGTACGTCGCCCTGCCCCCTGTCATCAGGTATGACCATCCTTCTTGTAGCGCACGTCGCTCTGTCCGCTTTCATCAGGTATATGACATCCTTCTTGTAGGGTATATCGCTCTGTCACCAGTTATGGGTTATGTATTTGATAAAACATTGATCATTGCAATGATTTGAGATATGTTTGTTTTTCAATGACTACATACACAACACTTTATATGAAGCACAGTTACGATTTTCCTGTTAGTGTATGACACTATCCTATTTTTCTATAACAATCAGTTGGACAACGATGTACTTACGACAGCTGGTAGCCATCATATCGCCGTAGTCTCTTGCAGTGTTCCTCATCCCCCTTAGCACATATCGCCTCCACCAGGACTTGCTGAAACAGATGAACGTGGAATCAACATCTGGCAGCAGCTGGACAAACTGTGGATCTGCTGGGATACACCCGGATCTGAACCAACACGTCATGGCAAGGCAAAATGAACTCTTTTGCAGCACAAGCAGCTGCGCCAAAGACCTAGGCAAAGCGTTCTAAAAACTGAGAGTGAGTGAGTGAGTTAATATTACGTAAAGGCCACACTTTTGATGTAGACGTTGGTGTTCTGAAGGGAAATCTATATACTGAGTCAAAAAAGAAACTTCACATTCCTTCTTCAGGGCACTATAAAAGAACAAGAGATGGTAAGATGGTTAAATTGTTATTATTTCATTGCTGAGATTTGTGTGATGTACTCGATACACTGACAGTGCCATAATCATTTCCATTAGGCTACACCGCCGTTCCAAAACATGGGTTCCTGCAAATTCTGAGGTTGGTTCCTAAGACCACGAAGCCTTCTCCCAAGTGCATCCCAAACGTGCTCTATTGGATTAAGGTCAGGGGACCTCGATGGCCAGTCCATGACGTTGATTCCAGCGTTTTGAAGGAAATTTCGTGTCAACATCGCGGTATGCGGCCGAGCATTGTCATGCTGGAACTGTAAACCTAGACCATGAGCCGCCATGAAAGGAACGAGTTCAGGGGTGAGCACCTGGTCGCGGTAAGCAGCAGTTGTGAGGTTTCCACGAATGACCAGAAGTCGGGAACGGTTGTTCCCACAGAAAACATCCCACACCATGCAACTTCCGCCCCCGAATCTGTTGACTTCCTGTACACAACATTCGGCATACCGTTCACGACGTCGTCTCCAGACTCTATGCCTGCCGTCTGCGAATCTGAGGGTAAACCTGGATCATCGCTAAAGACGACTCGATTCCAGTCTCTCTGGGTCCATCGGAGGTGACGTTGGGCCCACAGCAGACGTTGACGTTGATGAAACGGCGTCAATATTGGCCCACGATATGGACGTCGGGAATGGAGATTGGCAGCCCGCAACCGATTTCGAATGGTCTGTGAGGACAGTCGACCTCTAAACATCTCAGCCCTGGTTCGTGAAATCTGTCACGTAGGTGCCGTAGGACGATTTGACGGTCTTCTGCTCGTGACGTCACACGTGGACGACCCGACCTTGGGCGGTCAGAAGTGGTGCCAGTTTGTTGTAGACGACCTCGTTAGTCATACAGTACGACGCCTGCATCCCATTGCTCTTGCGACGTCAATAACTGATCTTCTCGCTTGCAACATGCCAACGGCACGTTCACGTTGCACATTTGACAATCGTGGCATTTCAAGTACCGTTAGAACTGTGGTTTGAAAGTGTTTTTTTCAATTCTTTAGGCCAAGGCAAACACGTGCATGTGAAGAAAACTTCGATGCGAAGATCACGTGATCAAACCTGATTTGGCACTAACGTCATTTGCACGACGAATGGATTGGTTTGAGTGGGTTTTGCTAACGTTTTTCTTGAGTCGAAAGATAGGGATCCCATTTCGGATACATAGATGTATCATCCGAGAAATATTATTCATTATTTTTCAAATTACATTTTGTGAAGTTTCTTTTTTGACTCAGTACATATCAAGACTATATCAAGATGGAGGCTGCTGGAAAGATCTGACAGACACTCACCCCATATTCCACGGACGGCCATTGTCGGCTGGAGATGCTTTTCACGAACGTCGATTCGCTGAAAGAGGGTGACATGGAAGATTGTCAATCATCAGAAACATTTCACATCGGCTGGCTGCACATGCGATTGGAAGCAGATTGATTGACATTCTTCACACACACAAAATAGCAAAGTGAGCGAAATTATCCACGATGTGAATAGTGATTTTCAATGTGATTCTTGCCCTAGATACGAAATATTTAACAATTTTAAATGAGATTTATAATTTTTGGGAAATCTCAAGAATGATTTCCGAAAGTAGACATGACGCTTTGGTGACCTACACAAAATCGACCTGGCGACATTGCGTACCTGCCCCATGGTTTTTCTGTCCAGCTCAAGAAATTCATGATGCATTTTGTTCTGACAGAATGTTTATACCGAAGGTGAGTATATGCAAACAAAGGGGAAAGGAATACTCACGTGCAAGGACTGTAGCACACGCAATCCGATGAGTACTGGCCAAACTCGTATTTCCTCTTTACCCTGACCATGCATTCAATCTCTGTGTGTATAATCATATTGGATCTCAGTGTCGAGTAAAAAACTGTGTCGAGCATTTCTTGGAAGGGAACAATCATGATGAAATGTTTCCCACAGGTCAATATCACTCCTCTCATACAGACCCTCATGTTGGAGAACAATGTTTCCCACAGGTTAATATCACCCCTCTCTCACGGACCCTCATGTTGACAGAACAATGTTTCCCAAAGGTTAATATCACTCCTCTCATACAGACCCTCATGTTGGAGAACAATACACTACCTGGTATGTAGGTCCCTCAGTCTATGGACAATACACTACCTGGTATGTAGGTCCCTCAGCCTATGGACAATACACTACCTCGTCTACAGACCCTCATCTTTGAGAACATTACACTACCTCGTCTACAGACCCTCATGCTTGAGAACAATACACTACCTCGTCTACAGACCCTCATATTTTAGAACAGTACACTACCTCGTATGTAGGTCCGTCAGTCAATGGACAATACACTACCTCGTATGCAGACCCTCATTTTGGAGAACAATACACTACCTCGTCTACAGGCCCTCATGTTTGAGAACAATACACTAACTCGTCCACAGACCCTAATATTGGAGAACAATACACTAACTTGGATGTAGATCCCTTACTCTGTGGACTAGTAACTTAATGGATTCCTCTGTCTGAGTCTAATACACTACCACCTTCATGGATTCCTCTGTATGAGGAAAATACACTACCACCTTCATGGATTCCTCAGTCTGAGGACAATACACTACCACCTTCATGGATTCCTCAGTCTGAAGACAATACACTACTACCCTCAATGATTCCTGTTGGAGGACAATACACTACCACCTTCATGAATTCCTCGGTCTGAGGACAATACACTACCACCTTCATGGATTCCTCTGTCTGAGGACAATACACTACCACCTTCACGGATTCCTCTGTCTGAGGACAATACACTACCACCTTCATGGATTCCTCTGTCTGAGTATAATACACTACCGCCTTCATGGATTCCTCTGTTTGAGGACAATACACTATCACCTTCATGGATTCCTCAGTCCGAGGACAATACACTACCATCTTCATGGATTCCTCTGTCTGAGAACAACACACTACCGCCTTCATGGATTCCTCTGTCTGAGTATAATACACTACCACCTTCATGGATTCCTCAGTCTGAGGACATTACACTACCACCTTCATGGATTCCTCTGTCTGAGTCTAATACACTACCACTTTCATGGGTTCCTCAGTCTGAGGACAATACACTACCACCTTCATGGATTCCTCTGTCTGAGGACAATACACTACCACCTTCATGGATTTCTTCTTTCTAAGGACAATACACTACCACCTTCATGAATTCCTCAGTCTGAGGACAATACACTACCACCTTCAGTGGTCCCTCAGTCTGAGGACAATACACTACCACCTTCATGGATTCCTCAGTCTGAGGACATACACTGCCGCCTTCATGGATTCCTCTGTCTTAAGACAATACACTACCGCCTTCATGAATTCCTCTGTCCAAGGACAATACACAGCGACCCGCCTTCATGGATTTCTCTGTATGAGGACAATACGCACCCACATTCATTGATGCCTCTGTCTGAGGACATAATCTACAGTAACTTCATTCACAGAAGAAGAATTCTTATCGCCATAGTGGGACAAATGACCTTTGAATTTACTATAGTTAGAATGATTATGATCATGTCATGCGTATTTGCCTATGCTTTCAGCTAATGGGTTGCGGCGTACAACATCATTCACTTCAATTCGATATACAGTTTTACCTGACTGATTCTTGCAGTCACTATGGGCGTCCGACAGATGGAATATCCTGTTCATATCCCCCTGGCGACCGTCATAGCATCCACACGCGTTCACGATGAGGCGCACGAGGCAGTAGTCCTGACAGGCCTGAAACGTGCATACAAACACAGATACGAGATGAAGCACTCTGGGGGTAGGCAGCAACATTTGGGGATATTAACTATTCCCAGACTGGTTCCTGATTTACTGACATCACTGCACTACCGCTAATGGCTTGATCCCATAATGGTTCATTTTTAACTAGCTTTATCGGAGAAATATTTATGATGAATTGGGGGGATTAGTCTGTATCAACTCACCTGTCGTGTGTATGTGACGTTGAAGTCCCTCTTGAACTGTATGCCGTCATCACAGTAGCCATAGGGTCGACCGAGGCGCTGGATGTTTACCTGTACGTAGTTGGTGTTACAGCGTGAATATAGCCGTACAGTCATTTCAGGTATAAATTGGAAATAGTTCAGTTTAACCAGAGAGCGGACTGAGCTATAAAAACACTGCCTAAAGGACTGTCTCATTTGTGACATCGGACAAGCCTGGATATTCAATGGTAATAGACGTTAGCCATATTGTGCACACGCACGCACGCACGCACGCACGCACACACACACACACACACACACACACACCTAACACACCTATTGCCCATGTCGGAACCCTTTATTTATTAGTAATTTATGGATATGTAAGAAGTTCATGTTGAGGTATATGGACTATAGTTGGTTACCCTCTTGAGGCCGATAAACGTCTCTGTTCCCCCCGATATTGCAACCCCGTTCTGTTCAAGAAGGGGCACGGTGCTCTTGTCGTGAACAACCAGGTGAGCGCCATTGCCGTTTGTCCAACCACGTAGATATTCGTAGTTCTCCAGGAACAACACCATCTCAACACCTGAGGCAGAATATAAAGAGTCACGAAACATGCCCCCAATAGCTAAGTTATACTTATAGTCCAGTCAATTTATGAGAATACCCACCACAAATTGCAACAGAAATGATTTCAACTGTTTTAAGACCCTGAAGCATTCCTTTATAACATATAAAAAGTCTAGGAAAATCTCAGTGGTGGAACAAGGTCAAATTCGACCCTCAAGGTCAAAGGGGGTCATCTTCGCTTTCAAAATCTTAGATATAAATGCAAACTTTTTTGTAATTTACTTAATTGTGTCATGTTATATATCAAATTAAAGCTCAGATTACAGGCTTTTCAGAAATATATTTATACATTCAGAAATAAGGATTAGTCTCATCATATTGTTCTTTTTTTAAAAAAAAACATTCCGAAAAATATGAAAATCGTATCTGGACATCCACATGTATATGTATGCTACGATTATGCCAAAATATTCATTTTTCAATTGTGTGACAATTTTTAACATAAAGAAATATTGTGATGAATATGAATCAACCAATAGTCATTCCAAATAATAATGAAATAGAACGAACGATCAATGTTTTATATCAACACATTTTCATCAAGTACAAGGATAGGATCCTTTTGCCATCTCTTTTCCATCCCCAGTCTGTCACAAAGTGGATGAAAAACAATGTCACACCAAATGACAATGATAATTTCCAGTCAGCCTTCATCAAGTGTTTTTAAGAACGTCTTCCTAAGGCTTGGAGGAATTCACACACAGATAAGCTTTTTTGGATGCATTGGAAAAATCATGTCTGGATCGGTTCTGTTTGAACTTCTGATATATGCCAGTAGCACAGTTAGTCACATACTAACAAGGAAAGTTGTTGCCAGAGCTATTCGAGCTCACTTTCTTGTAGACACAGCTCTCAATGGTCTGTTGGTATCAAGAACTTTAAATGTGAGCCTTCCTAGCTTCCGTAAACCTTCTGATGAAGCCGACCTCGCCACTCCCCTCCACTGATGATGAGGATCTCAACATGCGACAGTGCTGTAAAATGAGCTGGTGAGTGAATCCTTGACTGTTGGGGAAGTATCTTCTTCAAACACATTAGAAAGCATTCACCGTCTTGTTAACCAAGAAAACGGTGCGCTTAGCAATATGAGGACAGCAAAACGTTGGATCCAGTACATGAACATGGTGGATATCTTAAGGATTTTCATTAAAGCTGAAAGATAAGGAAATTGGAAGATGCACCTAAAGTCTATTGCTGAGATATTGCCATTATTTGCAGCAGCTGGTCATAACTTGTACACCAAAAGCAGTTCGGTTGTACCTTCAGATGATGGCCTGTAACATATGTTATATTTGGGATTACATTTTCTTTTGTTGGGTTGAGTCCCATCCGGGAATCGAACCCACACCATCAGAGTCAAGCACCTAATCACCAGCACACAAAATCAGACGCCTAGACCCCTCAGCCACCGCGGCTTTTGATTATAGTGTTTCCCGTGGTCCAGCTTCTACTGCTGTGTATGTATCTCGATGGCGGGGCTTTGCTGCATACTCTACCTTGGCCACGTACTGCACATATGTCAAAAGACACTATGGCAGAGATACTGTTGTGTTGAATGGATACTCAAGTTCATGGACAAAGTATACAACACAAATGAGACGGACTGGTGGACTTAAATTTGGTTAAATTTGATGAGAGTATGATTTTACAATCAAAGAATGTTCAGAACAAACAACGGTTCATCATGATGATGTGTTCCTATCTAGAAGCTGAAGGATGTGACACAGTTCAAGCCACTGGTGATGCTGATGTGATATTTCAAACAGCAGTTTCACTGGCATGCCAGTCATAAACAGTTCTCATAGGGGACGACACGGACATGCTGGTGACACAAATCTGGACTCGCATGATATCTTCTTGCAGTCAACACCCAAGAAAAGTTCTTTGAAAAGAATTCCATTTTGGAACATCAATGAAACCAAGAAGAAGCATGAAGCATTGTTGTTCATACATCCTGTCTTAGGCTGTGGTACGACATCAAGAATCCATGGAATATGAACAGCAAAACAAATCATTCAAGCTGGAGGGAAGGCCATGGTTTGTCTCCTGTATGGAGAAACAGGTGAAAGTCTGAACTTACTCACAGACGTTTTTGTGACAAAATAGCCTCAAGCCAGATGCATGTTTATCCTAAGAATCGTCCACCAACCTTAACAGCAGTCAAGTGTCAGTCACTGGGCTCACTTTCAGATTCAAGAGTTGAAAGGAAATTACCATCCGCTTAGTTTGACAGATTAAGGATGGAAAAGAGATGGCAAAAGGATCCTAACCTTGCAGATCTTCCCCAAGCTCCAACGGAACTGTTGACAATTATCATATGCAACTGTAAAACAAATATTGATCCACTCTTAATGAAATACCATTTATGAAGTTGAGTAATAGACGACTCTCTCACATAACTTTCAATCAACAAAATGACTTGTTTTTCATCATTTTACCTGGAGAAAATGTGTTGATATAAAATACTAGTATTGATCTTTCATTATATTTCATTAGTATTTGGAATGACAATTGGTTGGTACAGATTCATCACAATATTTCTTCATGTAAAAATTCTCACACAATTGAAGAATGGTCATTTCTATATAATCGTTTCATACATATGTACATGTGGATGTCGGGAAACGATTTTCATATTTTTCGGAACGTTTTTTTTAAAAAAATAGAACAAATATGGTGAGGCTGATCCCTAATAAACCATATTTCTGAAAAGCCTGTAATCAGAGCTTTAATTTGATATATAACATGACACAATTAAGTAGATCACAAAAAGTTTGCATTTCCATCTAAGATTTCGAAAGTGAAGATGATGGGAGTGGAGCAGTCTCGGTAAACATAGTCTCAGTATTTTTCGTTACACTGCTATACTGAGTCTAACAAACCCTAGTAGAAGGTCGCGTCAGCTAACCTTTGAGCGACGTGTGACCGTGCAATCAAATGCGAGAAGGTCGAACGGATTTAACCAATCAGATAACGGCTACTGTTTCCCGGTCACTGACACTGATCTCTCAAGAAACGAAAATCCGCATAAAACACATATATTTGAACGGCAGTATCTACGCTTAGGGGCTTCTGGTGATATGGTTACCATTAGCTCATGTTTCCGCAAGCTGACTGAATATTGATGGAAACGCTATTTTCAGCGACTGTTCACAGCGACGTGCTCCAGCTGCATTACTCGGAAGCATTGGAATCGTTCGGGTAAAACCTTTTCGAGGTAAAAGTTCAAAAGGCATGTGCGAATGTCAACTTTCGCGATTTGGTAAGCTGTGTTCTGATTGGTCAATTGAAAAGGTTAGTTGACGCGACCTTCTACTAGGCTTTTTCCACAGTATAGCAGTGTAACGAATAACGAAGTTTACTTAGACTGGGGGGTAGAGCGAACTGTATTTCTTTTCTAAGATGCCCAACTTAATACTCAAACACGATTAATCAAAGCAGAAAACAAACGGGAAAGCGACGGTGTCTGCGTCTAAATTGACAATCCTCGTTCAGGGATAACTGACGTGCTGTTCTATTGACGCTTCTTCTCCCCACGTTAAGACACACGTTCCCAGGAAAACAACTGATAAACAGTGTCATCGCGGTTTACGTTCGGATTAAACAGTGTGATGACGGTTTACGTTCGGATTAAAGATCTTCTCTATATTATAATAATTACGTCCGTGATTATCGTAAACCATATGGGGCAAATATAAACGTCGCATTTCTACTACCAACGTAAGTTTAGAACATCGAGACGAAGCGGACTTGTCACCCGACCTTCCATGGATGCATTCTGGGACTGTGGACATAGGCTTTGTTAGCGAACATGGCTGTATCGGTGTTTAATTGTGAATCGAGCTGAGACATGTGTTAAGTCGTAAAGGATAGACATAATGTTTTCACCAGTGATGTTTGCCGAGTGACGCAACTGCAAACCGAAGAAACATAGTGCTATGAGATAATGACATACGACATGCATCGTGATGTAGGTTACCAAGGGTACGTTTGATAACGAGGTGGCCGCGAATGGCGTAATGGCGTCATTATAGTGTGACGTCATGCAAAAAGTGTACTTTATCGCCTGATACAGTACTGTCGGCGACTTTGACCGTTTAGCGAAGCCTCGTAGAACATCGAGCAAATGTTACGGGAGGTCCCTTATAAAGTTACCCGACACAAGAGGCGAGTCAAAGGCGGCGCTTATACCTATCCCCACTGGTCTGATGCTATTTCGGTGACCGACGCCACACTCACCAGACCGTCATCGTTGTTACATTGATCATCGATGGCAGGTGCCCTCGCTTACTCAGCTGACACGCTACTCACCGTCATCATCAGGTCCACTCTTCTTCCGGCTGATAAAGTCCGGGTACTCCAGGGTGAAACAGTTCCCGCAGGTCATGCGGAGGGTGGATGAGGTAGTTACTGAAAACCAAATGTTAGATATAATATGTCGAGCACTCTTACAAGACATAATGCCTTTCTCCCTGAAAGCCTTTACATGGGAGTGGAGCAGTCTCGGTAAACATAGTCTCAGTATTTTTCGTTACACTGCCATACTGAGTCTAACAAACCCTAGTAGAAGGTCAGCTAACCTTGAGCGACGTGACTGCGCAATCAAATGTGAGAAGGTCGAACGGATTTAACTAATCAGATAACGGCTACTGTTTCCCGGTCACTGACACTGATCTCTCAAGAAACGAAAATCCGCATAAAACACATATATTTGAACGGCAGATTCACGCTTAGGCTTCTGGTGATATGGTTACCATTAGCCTCATGCTTCCAAGCCGACTGAATATTGATGGAAACGCTATTTCAGCGACTGTTCACAGCGACGTGCTCCAGCTGCATTACCGGAAGCATTGAATCGTTCGGGCAAAACCTTTCGAGGTAAAGTTCAAAGGCAGCCGTGCGAATGTCAACTTCGCGATTTATAAGCTGTAAGTTCTGATCATCAATTGAAAGGTTAGCTGACGCGACTCTTACTAGCTTTTTCCACAGTATAGCAGTGTAACGAATAACGAAGTTTACTTAGACTGGGGTAGAGCGAACTGTATTTTCTAAGATGCCCAACTTAATACTCAAACACGATTAATCAAAGCAGAAAACAAACGGGAAAGCGACGGTGTCTGCGTCTAAATTCAATCCTCGTTCAGGGATAACTGACGCTACCCCATTGACGCTTCTTCTCCCCACGTTAAGACACACGTTCCCAGGAAAACAACTGATAAACAGTGTCATCGCGGTTTACGTTCGATTAAACAGTGTGATGACGGCTTCATTGCCTCGGATTAAAGATCTTCTATATTATAATAATTACGTCCGTGATTATCGTAAACTATATGGGGCAAAATATAAACGTCGCATTTCTACTACTAACGTAAGTTTAGAACATCGAGACGAAGCGGACTTGTCACCCGACCTTCCATGGATGGCCTGACTGTGGAGACACAGCTTTGTTATGAACATGGCTGTATCGGTAAGCTTAATTGTGAATCGAGCTGAGACATGTGTTAAGTCGTAAATGATAGACATAATGTTTTCGACTCAGTGATGTTTGGGTTTATGACGCAACTGCAAACCGAAGAAACATAGTGCTATGAGATAATGACACATACGACATGCATCGTGACGTAGGTTACCAAGGGCACGTTTGATAACGAGGTGGCCGCGAATGGCGTAATGGCGTCAATATAGTGCGACGTCATGCAAAAGTGTACTTTATCGCCTGATACAGCACTGTCGGCGACTTTGACCGTTTAGCGAAGCCCGCAGAACATCGATAAATGTTACGGAGGTCCCCTTTATAAAGCCACCCGACACAAGAGGCGAGTCAAAGGCGGCGCTTTATACCTATCCCCACTGGTCTGATGTTATTTCGGTGACCTAGAACCACTTGTTTTCACTGTTCTTCCGGCAGCGAAACCACCACAAGATCCCCTCAGCTGGTGTCCAGTTGGATACGTTTATATTCAGTAGTAAATAGAGGAATGTTGTATTGAGGGAAGCGAGGATGTCTCAGGTGTAGTGAGTAGCGGTGGGAATATTGCATTGAAGGAGATGTTGAGGTCTGTAGTGAGTAAAGGGAATATTGTATTGAGGGAAGGAGATGTTGAGGTCTGTAGTAAATAGAGGGAATGTTGTATTGAGGGAAGGAGATGTTCAGGTCTGGCAAAATAGAGGGAATGTTGTATTGAGGGAAGGAGATGTTCAGGTGTGTAGTGAGTAAAGGGAATATTGTATTGAGGGAAGGAGATGTTGAGGTCTGTAGTGAGTAAAGGGAATATTGTATTGAGGGAAGGAGATGTTGAGGTCTGTAGTGAGTAAAAGGAATATTGCATTGAGGGAAGGAGATGCTGAGGTCTGTAGTAAACAGAGGGAATGTTACATTGAGGGAAGGAGATGTCTCCGTCTGGTAGTAAGCAGAGGGAATGTTGTGTATTGAGGGAAGGAGATGTTGAGGTCTCTAGTGAGTAAAGGAATAACATTGTATTGAGGGAAGGAGATGCTGAGGTCTGTAGTGAGTGAAGGGAATATTGTATTGAGGGAAGGAGATGTTCAGGTCTGTAGTGAGTAAGAGAATATTGTATTGAGGGAAGGAGATGTTGAGGTCTGTAGTGAGTAAAGAGAATATTGTATTGAAGGAAGGAGATGTTCAGGTGTGTAGTGAGTAAAGGGAATATTGTATTGAGGGAAGGAGATGTTCAGGTCTGTAGTAAATAGAGGGAATATTGTATTGAGGGAAGGAGATGTTCAGGTCTGTAGTGAGTAAAGGGAATATTGTATTGAGGGAAGGAGATGTTGAGGTCTGTAGTGAGTAAAGAGAATATTGTATTGAGGGAAGGAGATGTTCAGGTGTGTAGTGAGTAAAGGGAATATTGTATTGAGGGAAGGAGATGTTCAGGTGTGTAGTGAGTAAAGGGAATATTGTATTGAGGGAAGGAGATGTTGAGGTCTGTAGTAAATAGAGGGAATGTTGTATTGAGGGAAGTAGATGTTCAGGTCTGCAGTAAATAGAGGGAATGTTGTATTGAGGGAAGGAGATGTCTCAGGGTGTAGCGGAGTAAGGAAGATATTGAGGGAAGGAGATGTTCAGGTAATTGTAGTGAGTAAAGGGAATATTGTATTGAGGGAAGGAGATGTTGAGGTCTGTAGTGAGTAAAGAGAATGTTGTATTGAGGGAAGGAGGCGTTTAGGTCTGGGAAATGTTGGGGACAGAGTATTTATACAAGGACACGACATGTTTAGCCTCTTAACAGGAAAACAGAGAATACAGTAGGTCTAGACAAGGGCAGTTCTTAAGTTTTTCAGTGGCGATGGTCTGCTGTGCGCATTACCTTGGTATCTTACCAAAATATGGCCTTCAAATTCATGCTCAATTTCAGATTCTGTCGTTCTTGGTGATTGTTTTTGCCATTGGTCATTGAAGTCGCTATTGATGGTGTCAGAGATGTTGACGTAGGAGTCGTGACGCTTACTTTAAATTCGTCCGGGCCAACGTTTACGTCTTCGCTTGCCGGAGCCACCCTGTGGACATTAAGAGGACGGTTTATGGTAACACCCTCTTGGAACTGTAGTAAACTAGATATACGGTAAGCATACTGTATTGACTTTCCATGGTGTAGTTTAACACCCAGAACCTCTATAGTACATCCCATCTGACTGGCCGAGGAATGGCATATTGTATCATCCTCCAGAAGTATTACGCAGACGTAGGATCGAACCTCCGACCCTCACGTTGTCAGATTGTGGGCACTGTCCATACGGTCCGGCTCTACCTCGACCTTACCTATTAGGTGTGCGTCTGTACCCTGCACTGCAATCAAGCACTCACACACGAACCACATTCCTCTCATCTACGGGCCATTTGTCACTAAACATGGTCAACATACATGTTTCCTTCATTTCTTAACTTCTGACGTTCATTAAGGGTCAAGCCTAGCCAAGCGAAACCGCCATATCTCTTCATACTTCAGATCTCGCACAAAATATTCAAACTGGACGAAAGGCTATCCAAAGACTGAATGACACGAGGGGTGACCTGAACTTTCCCGAGTAAACTTTCCTTTGATGTCGTCAACATTCATCCCAGCTTCAGCCTTGAGTTTTAGCAACTGGTTGAAGTACACTTCGGAGCAGGCGTATTGTTTGAAGATGTCAAAGAGCCTGTGGGTATATTGGTAAAAGATCAGGAGTTACAATAGTCAAGGCCCTTAGTTAAGGTTTTAAGGGGTTGCGGTACATAGGCGTAGGGACGATAGTTGTCGTGATCAGTGACAAAAATGATGTACACTGCTAGTCCATATTTAAACTTGTATCATATGTTCATGATAGGTTTTTAAAGGTTAACTCAATGCCTCTTTTGTTTAAAGTAGTGGCAGGATACGTTCACCCCATTATCATTACTGAGAGACATCCGTGCTTGTGGAATTGTCGAAATAAGGACACGTCTTATAATTATGGAAAGCGCTTTACCTCTTATATTTCTGTTATGTATATGACATTTACTTTCATAGACGTCTTACTTGGTGGTCGAGGGCTACTTCCGGGTCCTGAGGCTGGGGTACTTCTGGTTCCTGATGCTGAGGTCCTTCCGGTCCCTGATACTGTGGTACTTCCGGTCCCTGATGCTTGGGTACTTCCGGCCCCTGATGCTGCGGTACTTCCGGGTCCTGATCCTGCGGTACTTCCGGTCCCTGATGCTTGGGTACTGCCACTTACGGATGGTTCTGCAGCTGAATTAGTGTTCTGGGAAAAATATAACAACACACGTTAATAAAGGCCCAAACTTCATCAATAGAAAACAAGTCAAAACATTGATTACACAACAGTGTCGTTTCCTTTTGACTGGGTTCCATCCTATTGCGCAACTTAGTACAATAACCAGTCCAGAATTTTGAGACCAATTCATTTAACTGGATACATAATCAGTATTATTTGATACATCCAAGCACTTGTATATTGCAACACTACGCTCCTTATAATCCTTGCAAACATATCGTGCAGCGTGCTCTGTTGTACAGCGAGCACTGACAAACAGAAACCTGGAAATCGTGAAACTCTTAAAACGAGGCTCTGCCGCTTGAAAAGTTTGGCGGTCTGGTAGGGACTTGATATACCAATCACATTGTGCGTTACAGAACTACACTGAATAAGCGCAAAAAACACTTAACATGTGTAACCAGTGAGCCAGGTGCATTGTGAATCATTTTACGACCTCAATAAACAGGGGCAGTCTGTGACATCTTAGTTAAGGTCATGCTGCCTACACCTCGTCATAAAATATAGAAATACGATATTATTAAAGTTTAAAATTAAACTTCATTTGTAAATACCATTGTCTTATGAAACAAAGAATTGGAATTCAGTGTAACCATAGTTGTATGTGATGTCTATTTTCACTTTCGCACGAGAAAATTCGGATCTGCTGAAAAGTAGGCCATTGTCTGAATAGGTTAATGAGACTCATGTTTCGGTTTGTAAGAATCTGTATTTGGGATGCCATACTCACGTTGAGGTACCGGATGAGGTTGGTAGTGTTGGTATTCTGCATAAGGGCCTGCATCTGTGGGCCCGCCTCAGCCAGCTTGGAGACCCGGATAGGGTTGATGTTACATACGGTCACGGCTGGAAATGACAAGCTGTCGAAACCAAGCTCAAGTTTCGTCTGAATTGGGAAAAGAAAGTACACCTGCCCCAGGTAGGAGAGGTGGAAGAGCATCGCTGCACATCCTCCGAGGACGATAATGAGCCAAATGCCCTTGGACCACAGCCTCCGGGAGTGATGGATATAGTTGACGCCCATCATCGATGTCATGTCCGCAAACTCGGCGGTTACAGATTTGGCCGTTTTCTTCGGGCGCTCTTCCGGTTCGGAGTTCTCTTCTGACTTTGGCATCTTGTAGTGAGGATCGTAAGAACCGGACATCTGTAACACAGAGTCAAATGAAAATGGAACCCTGCCACCAAGACTACAATAGACTGCATTCTAAGAAATGACTATTTCTTAAACGAAAAAAATAAAGAAATACGTATTTGTTATCCTAAAACTCTGGAGACAATTCTGACGGCATCGGTAACAATCAGATGACAATCAGAATGTGATGGAAAAATGTACACATATGTGTCAAGAATAAGAATTGGAATTTCAAAGGTGGACATATGGTCTTTATTACCGCCCTCGTCAAGTACTAACAACATGTATATTCAAGTTAATTGTATTTTTTAATTAGGAACCGTTTGCCATCCCTACTTGAGATACAGTGCAGTATCAATATTTTGATACAAACAATGTTACGCAACCATGACAAAACTTGAGTTGAACTACCTACAAACTGATTACTCAATTTGAGATTTCTCAGACTTTGAACATTGCTTCCTTAGCTACTATTTGCTTCTGTCATGTTGCGTGGTTAGCCTCAGACACAACAAGGTAACGGACGATGGCATGTCGTAATTAGCGACAACCATAAGTGTCATGCCACAGAACTGACAACGGATGATAGTTTACGACACCAATAAGTGTTATGCCACAGTACTGCTAAATGAAGATGGCATGAAGTAATTGTAACCAGACAGATAGTGGTACTCACTGATGTGCTGAGGCGTCGAGCTACCTTCTGTCCCCAGGTAGCGCCGTCCATGACACACGCAATTGCGTCTGTGCTACAATACCATACATCTTCCTTATAAACATCACCTACTTCATACAGACAGGTCATGTGACCTATCAAATGTCTGCGCGCGCGGTGATACCACTCGGTGAAATTACCGAGTCACGTGACGCATTAGTTCAGACGTTGAATGACTTTAATGCTTTGGTGGGATTTGCCAAACAGAATCTACCCAGATGTATCATTACAAACAGACAGCAACCATAACAAACAAACGTGATGACACATCTTGGTTGCCTTTGTTTCTACCGCAGTAATCTGATAAAAACCTTTTACTCAGATCTCTATTAATATTATGTTAACAAAAGTTGAACATTAACCGGTTTCAACTAATGATTCAGACAAGAATATCAGTACATTAGTTGATCAAATATTCCTACTTGTTGATTAACATTTCTGTTTGTTCCATTTAACAGCTCAGATTTGTGTCGGGAAATCTATGCCATGTGTTAGTACAGCATACATCTAGGCCTCATTGTTAATCCATTTTGTTGAAGTGTTGAAGTACAATTTGAAGTTTATTAATTTAATCGACACGTTTTAATATCGTCCTCGCACACGCAAATAGAGTATAAGATATTTCACGAAACCCAAAAAGCGATCTCTTGCAACGTTGTGGTAGTGATTATATCACTATGATGAGGCATATTTATATATATATTCAGCAAAAAATATTGAGTTAATGATAAATATTCATGGTTGCCCAGCACGAGTGCAGCCACATCCCTGTTCAGAGTCGTCCGATAGCCATGTTTTCCGGAGCCGCGAAAACCACGACCACGTCACAGCCGAGGGAGTCGTTACTGCAGCCGTAGCGCTCCTAGCTTTCCACGCTCCACTTTAAAACTATAAACCTTTAAAGGTAGGGGATGTAGTGTGATTATTCAGCACGCGGTGATACGAGCTCTTCCATACATCATTAATTTTGTCACTAACATCGATTATGCTGTTAGTTCATTGGGATGCTATATCACAGTGCGGCCATCATTAATGTATTATCCAAGGAATTAAGTAAATATATCGCATGTATCGGGAGTGCTCGCATGAGTGACTGTGAAATTGTCTAACATTGTGATTGAACAGACTACATTACAATTAAACCTTTTAGTCATTTCTTGTTAAGAAACATCGACAGTACCAAGTTAGGTTAACCTTTTATCTGGTCAATAGAAATAATGTGTTGTTGCAAGTACATGTATATATCAGATGTAGTTGCCATAGCGACTTGGACGCTTCACGTATAAACACTGCTGCAGCACATCCAACCTGGTTGTTGAAAGAGACTGACTGATCTCCCTAATTTACATCAGTAATCGTACTAACAACCTACTCGGGGACACGAAATATTTACCGAGACAGCAAACAAAACTTCCATTGTAACAATTGGTTCATTCAAATGATAGAGCGTGAAAGGAAAATCCATTCTGTGTTTCTATATTCATCAATTATTGTCATGTGAAGGCCATTCTACTTGATTTAGTTGAACCAAACAAGTTAGCTTTTCTGATTGCCCGGATATATCGTCTGCCACCATCCCACCATCCCACCTCCCTAGCATTGTGTAGGGATGAAGTGCATTTCAAAGTCCATGAAACAAATTATTTTCCCTTCCTCTGAGCTCTTTCGACAATACAAAATCCTAGATGAAGTAAGTCAATAGCTATTGACCATCATAGGAGAGCTGATTTTAAGGTGACAATTCATACGATGGTGAAGAAGTAAAGGGTATTTACCTGGAATGGCCGACGTATGACGGCCTACAGGTCTAGTAAACGTCGGGCAGGTAATTTAGATGCAGTCAGACTGTAAGTTATTATTTGCCAATCTTCTTACGTTTCTTGTGAGACAGTGCGTGTCGTTCACAACTAGGGCACGGTGTGCATACACCCGCATGGAAAGGTTACCTCCAGGAAGGATCAATTCCCATGATCAGAGCACACGGCATAAAAGAAGTACACAAACCCTTACTATGCACTCCGTGTTAAACACACGTCAGTTTTCTCAAACCATATGGGGATCACATGTAGATGACCCTATCTTATAGAATGAGGCACCCCCATTTCATACTCTTTAAAATACTCGTGAAGGTCCGCGTAAGACTACTGATCTTCAGTAACCCTTGCTTGTCGTAAGAAGCGACTAACGGGATCGGGTGGTCAGGATCGCTGACTTGGTTGACACATGTCATCGGTTCCCAATTGCACAGATCGATGCTCATGCTGTTGATCCCTGGATTGTCTGGTCTAGATCTAGACTCGATTATTTACAGACCGCCGCCATATAGCTGTAATATTGCTGAGTGCCGCGCAATACTAAACTCACTAACTCATTACTCTTTAAGAATATTAGTGTAAGAGTTTGTAAACCTGCCACTGGAACTCTGCAAATTTCGAGTAATTTTAATTGGACAATTTCGAAATGCTTGAAACAGTACATCTAATATTCAATTCCCACCATCAACGAAACATTTAGATTCGCCGTTGGCTTTCATCATGTCAAGACGTACATGTGTACGTCAGTATTTTAAACAACTGATCCGTCAACACATCCAATATATCATTGATTGAAATGAACTATCTGTGTAACACTTGACCTACATGTATATACCTTTCAAAAAACTACTGGATGGTATGACCTGTTTGATTAACATCGATCCATATAACAGATGCAGATATGAACTGTGTGGTTGAGTTATGACCTATCAATATGTCCAACATACAATTGGTTGATATGAACTGTATGGTTCAGGTGTGACCTATCAATAAATCCAACATACTACTGGTTGATATGAACTGTACGGTTGAGGTATGACCTATCAATAAATCCAACACACAACTGGTTGATATGAACTGTTTGTTTGAGGTATGACCTATCAATATACATGTATCCAGCATACTATTGGATGATAGGAACTGTATGGTTGAGGTATGACCTATCAATATAACCAACATACAACTGGTTGATATGAACCGTATGGTTCAGGTGTGACCTATCAATATATCCAGGTTACTACTGGATGATATGAACCGTATGGTCCTGGTTGATATGAACTGTATGATTCTGGTTGATATGGCCTGTGAGGTTGAGGTGAAGTGAACATGTAAACCTTTATGGTTGAGTTGTATGGCTGAGTGTTCGTTCAGTAAAGGCTGTCACAGCCCAAGGCAAGGAATGTCATCAACAGATCAGCAGGTTGTTAGTCGCACCAGGACACGCCTGGTTGGTTCGGAAGCTTTAATCAAGTGTCAACAGAAAGACTTTTTAGAAAGGTCTAACTTTGCTATAACTAATGCTACATAATATGTAGGTACGAGTGAATAGGGGTTATTGGCATATATACACGGAAAGGCATAATAAAGATAGGGTAAACAAGTGAAAGTGGATAAAAGTACAGGTGGACTGGTGTATGGTAGAGAAAGGGGACAGTGAGAAGAGCGACAAATGAGGCGAGATAAAGGAGGGAGAGGGGTGGGTAGGGACAAAGCGGAGAGAGAGAGAGAGAGAGAGAGAGAGAGAGAGAGAGAGAGAGAGAGAGAGAGAGAGAGAGAGAGAGAGAGAGAGAGAGTGAGTGAGGAGAGAGAGAGAGAGAGAGAGAGAGAGAGAGAGAGAGAGAGAGAGAGAGAGAGCAGGGACAAGGCAGGTGGAGACAGAGGGTAGAGAATAGAGTGCAGAATGGGGATAAATAAAGGAATGAGAGGCACAGGAAAGAGGGTAAACATAGGGAAAATAAATAATGGGAAGAAAGGGCCAATATATGGTTAGTATGTGAGTTTTGATAAGGGTGTGAGCAGGTCGGGATAAGGTGATAAAAATGAGGCTAATTCAACGAAACTAGCATAGTAAACGTGGGACCTATTTGGCAACTGATCTCCACGAAACCAGCAAGGGGAGTTTGAGGAATAGTATGCCACAAATTCCTAAAATGTGACAAGAATGGGGAACTGGGGACTTTTTCTGTTCCGGAATCCCTGCAGAGAATAAGGCATGGGTTACTGGGGATCTATTTCTGGGCATCTCAACAGTGAGACAATGAAGTATTGGGGAGTGGGAACCTATTTTTCCAGGGATCCCTGCAGAGGTACATACATAGGGAACTGGGTACATTATCCTCTAAGGCGACTGTTATCTACTGCTAACTCTATAAACACAGACAATACAAACAAAGAGTTAAATTATCACGGATACCTGTGACATTGCCCCGTCAGTGTAGAACCTCCGGTCTGTGTAGGGGAATCCGTGTGAATCCATATGTGCGTGGAGATGAGTGTAGTCTCGCTATGTCAGGTTGGATGTCACCTCCAAGCAGCAGTCTCAAAAAAACGTCAACTCCTTGTTGATACCCCGTCTATAAGGCCATGACGATGCTGAAACCCTCTCCCACGACACGCTCTATAATTCGACGGTCATGTGACATCGACATCGGGAGGTGACGCAGCTACTATTCAGTATTCGGCAAGGGTGTATGCAACACTTATACTTACCCATTGTATCAGACAATTTATCTCTCAAAGAGGCAATCAGACCGTGACGGTGACTGATTTCTGGGTGTAAGTGGAAGGAAGACATCGTGACAAAAACATCCTACCGGCTTAAATATAGTTCCCATTTTGAGATATTCGTGATTGTGTTTTGATGACCAGTGGCCCAAAATGACTCACATAGCGTTTGGCATGCTACTTGCCAGTTTGAGTCTGTTCGTCGCGTCAGTTTCACAAAAGGCGTGCTCTGTGGAAGGTGACGGATTCTACCCACAGCACCTACATGATGATTGAGGAGCGGTAGGTTGTAGGGGGGTGTTTGGAGCTGGGTACATGCTCAAGTGGCCGTGGGGCGGTCGGGTAGCCTAGTGGTTAAATCGTTCGCTCGTCACGCCGAAAGCCCGGGTTCGATTCCCCACACGGGTACAATGTGTGAAGCCAATTTCTGGTGTCCCCCGCCGTGATAGTGCTGGGATGTTGCTAAAAGCGGCATAAAACTACTCACTCACTCAAGTGGTGTTTTGATAGCAGGAAAAGACAACCTCTATTGTGTTAGTGAGCAGGGAGGGCTGATACTGCAAGGAGGAAGACACCATTGCTTGATGGTGCTATGATTGAATCAAACACGAACAGGGTATTGGACGGTGATGTATTAAATATGGCGATCATAGTTGAGTTATTGGCATTAGTTTTGTACTGTTTCGCTGACTGACCTCAGTCCAGTAACGATTTTGGTCGTTTTGAGGTAAAAATCCATTTCGAGTATTCACTATTTTTGTCTGACAACAAACAAGGTGGTGTTCAATGCTCGTCTAATTTCTTCGTACCAGACATTACGAGCGTGGCCATGTTTCTAGTGTATCACTTCCTTATCAAAGCGGATATCCTGCTCGACTTACATCAACTGATCACACTGCTTATGTGGAGACTAACTTGAGGATGAATTTCGAAATCTCAGCTTAAAAAATACCGTAGAACAGGAGCGTTGTTTCTTTCATGCATGAATAATTTTTGTTCAGATACAGGTGCATGATAACTAACACTGACATAGATAGGGGTGTTACGACGTAAATTGTAATAAAACACAAACTGTAATACTTGCAGCAAATTCCAATAAACTTGACGTAAATTGTAATATAAACGTAAATTGTAATAAAAATTGACGTAAATTGTAATACGCAAATTGTAATAAAAATTGACGTAAATTGTAATACTTTCGTTGCGGTAAAATGTAATAAATATTTACGTAAATTGTAATAACAGTTTTAATCACTCGTAAATAGGCGGGTGTTTGTTTTTCGTTGCATTTCATACATCAAATAAGCTTGTTAGGGCGATAACTCAAGAAAGAAATGATGGATTTTGTTCAAATTTGGTACCAAGGTATATTGGTGAGATTCACCGACACAAGTAAAATGGAGTGACCTTGAGATAATTTTCAAGGTCACAGCAAAAATCTGAGGGTTTTGCCAATATAAAGATTGTTAGCGCGATAACCCAAGAAAGAATTGACAAATCTTAACCAAATGACGAAAATAATATTCGTCCTGACATAGAATCGATATAAACTGTCCTCTGTATCATGTCTTTTTGCACATATCTTTTGATGTTTTGATATGTATAAATATAAAGTAGGGTGGGTCGGGGTTGGGTTTCTAACGGTTATAACAAATCAAATCAAATCAAATTAGACATTTGTATAACACTACATATCCAGAGTCCTGCTCATGTGCGCTTAGTCGAATGCTCGTTTGAAGAGGATGGTTTTGAGACACGATCGGAAACTGTTGATATTTTCCGATTTTCTGACATTTTCAGGTAATAAATTCCAGAGTACAGCACCCGGTCTGCTAAATGATCTGTCTCCGTATGCTGTGGTTCGGACAAATGGAATAGCCTAGCTGACCAGCAATGAAATGCATCACAAATTACACTTCAGGAAACAAAATATGCAAGAAACATTTTTGTATGTTTGAGATTGGTAGAGGTCGGCTAGAATCAAACTTAGATATTAAACTGCACAAAAAGGCAATTTGAAACTACAATCGCTTTTTCAAATGACTACCTCTTCGGTTTACTGAAAGAACTCAAGAAAGAAATGATGGATTTTGTTCAAATTTGGTACCAAGGTTTATTGACTGGAGATTGGAGATTTACCGACACCACTTGAATTTTGTGACCTTGAGGTCATTTTAAAGGTCACAGCGAAGGTGTAACAGTTTTACACACGCCAAGCTTGGTAGCCGCGAACTCAGGAAAGAATTAATAGATTTTGATCTAATTGTATATCAAGGTGTATTGATGGGAATCCCCCTGCACCAATTGAAACAAAATATGCAAAAACCATGTTGTATGTTGGTAAAAGTCAAACTTAGATATTAAACTGCACAAAAAAAGCAATTTTAAACTATAATCGCTTGTTCAAGTGACTCCCCCTTCATGTTTACTGAAAGGGCTTGTTTGGGAGACACTACCAACCCCCTTTCAGTTGACGTCATCATAAGGATATAACTCATCCTAAAGTTTTCACTTATTCATACATGGTGTCAAGGGTTCAAACTAAATACTGAATGGTCACACAAGTGTCAGTTCTCAATATGTTGTATATCTGGACACAACGTTTTTGAAAATTTAAAATGAGGGTGTCCTCAGTCCCCGTCTAAATGTAAATCAAGCAATCCAAATCTTTGAATGTTGATGATGACGGAAGTCATCAATATTATGCTGAACATATTTTATATGGTACTATCTGAGGGGTATACCATTATCCAAGAGATAGCGCAATGGTGCAGTTGTAAAAAGGCATCTGCCTATCACGCTGAAGGGCCTGTTTCGAGGGGCACCTAGGTTCGGGTCCCGAGATGGGGCACATTGCGTAGTATCCTTGGACAAGATACTTAGATCTACACTAACTCAGTTCACCCAGCTGTAAAATGGGTCCCTTGAGTATGTGCTGGCAATGTGAGTGTTTAGTGCATTGCGCCTAACAGGCAGCATGGCTGTACAGTCCCCAGGGAGTTGAAAAAGTATCGGAAACTACGATAGTGTCCTATGATCAGGGATAGTAATGTACGTAGCGCCGTGAGCAGGCAATGTGCCTGGATGTGAGCGCCATATAAGCGGACTATTACTATTACTAGATACCAAATGGGAGATCGTTTTCCATTTTCTGCAAATTTGCAAGAAACATAATACCCAAATGTTGTGATGACTAATATCTCGTTAACCACATTACCCACATGAAATTTTGGATATGACTTTGCTAATGATTCCTTCAAAATAAAATGGAAGCTGTTTTTCAAATATTGGACATCGAGAATATAGTTAGTTTGACTACTTTTTCAACGCCCCACGTAACATACTTAAAAGAAAAGAGAACGTCTAAGGAAAAAAGCATTTCGATCTCTGAATACTTCTGAGCTATTTAAATACAAAAAGCAAAGGAATAAAGTAAATATTATCTGAAAAGAATAGCCAAGGGAAACGTTTAATCTATTTTTGATAACTATTTATCACTCCAGTCTACTCAGTCAGGTTGTACTGCTAGTCATTCTACTACATCTCAACATAGACATTTATCATAATATATGCTCAGTCCTAGATAATCACCACCTTTACTGTATGCTGTTTTGTGATATTTCAAAAGCTGTTTACAGGGCATGGCATAAAGGTTTGTTGCACAAATTAGAAAATGATGGTGTTCGTGGAAAGGTACTTAGTTTCTATCTATCTGGTCCCGGTTGTTCAATACTCGGTTATCTTAACCGCCGGTTAACTCCTAACGGCGGTTAAATCCTTAACCGGTCGTTAGGTAGCAGAACGTTAAATATGCGTTGTTCAGAACATGGTTAGTCATGCCGTTAGCTAACGTCGCCGTCAAAGTTTAACAGTGTGGTTAACGTCACTGGTTAGCTTCCATATATCCCATAGTTCCGTTTTCTGTTTACTTCCGGTTTACCAAAAATGGAAACGCGAATGTCGTAGCGTTACGAACGTTTTGTTTTGGAACACAAGGTTCCAGACGTTTGCATAATTTATATTTCAAAGACATATGATCCCAGCTCTGTGTGGGACTTACTTCAATTCCGACAACAGAAAAGACATTTTAATGAAAAAAAAGGGGTGTAACGAATACACTATGTTGCGAATATAATACATCTCACGAATATTAGGTAACGAATACGAATAATTATTCATGAATACAATATTGTAGTTAAGTGAGGGATGTACAATATTGAATGCCCATGTTGACAGTGTTAATTTGTCTGGTCAATAACCAGTCATCTCATGACACTCATATTTTGTATGTACTAGTTATAATTGACAGCACAATGACAAGGGCAGACAATAGCTTGTCTTTTTCATTTTTGACGTAACACACATTTACATCTTGAGTGAGTGAGTGAGTGAGTTTAGTTTTACGCCGCACTCTGCAATATTCCAGATATATGGCGGAGGTCTGTAAATAATCGAGTCTGGACCAGACAATCCAGTGATCAACAACATGAGCATCGATGTGCGCAATTGGGAACCGATGACATATGTCAACCAAGTCAGCGAGCCTGACCACCCGATCCCTTTAGTCGCCTCATACGACAAGCATGGGTTACTGACGATCAATTCTAACCCGGAAATTCACGGGTTGTACATCATTGGTATTGTCCAATTAATGGAGCATAGTTTTAATGACTGTAATTTATCTGTGCCTGAGCAGTGAGTAGTTAAGTTACAGTAGCAGCAGGAACAAAACGTTCGTTGTTATAACGAGGAGTGTAAGTAATGATGTTACTCTCTATATTGGTTAAACAGACGTAAATTAAATAGCTTGGGGTCAGTTTTAATGTCTTATTACCAACTGTTCAAGTTTTCTACAATAATCTCTGTCAAATCGTGATTGAATATTCAAAAAGTTGACCCGAATGTATTTCTTACATTTCCGGGTACTCGATTCCGATTTGAGCATGTACATGCGGGTAGTCGATTCCATTGTTTCCTACTCGTCCCAGCCCTACTGAATTCCTCATACATTTTAGAATCTAATTACAAGTGGTCTTTTTGGCACCAATACCAAGTGTCTAGATAAAGTGAAACGAAAGATATTGGGGGTGGAAACAAGTGCTGTGCTCGAAAGACAACACATGTTTGAAATGTAAACAAAGAAACTTTACACTGTGTAGCATTTTCTCAAATTTTCAGACACCCATTTGCATGGAAAAAAGCATAGTAGCAAGAAATAGGAAATTAAAAATAGATACAATACAGGAATGTGATGTGTTTACACGAAACTGTCAAGTTTCTGTGCTGCGTGACGCCATGACTGACGTAAAAACACGCAGAACGACAACGGTAATAATCGGCATTTCTGGCTTCTTCTTAAGATGGGAATGTATTTGGCAATTTCTCTGAGGTGAAGGTCGGTAGAATAAGAGTATACACAATCACCATATCCCGCCGATTACACTTTCAGTATCATAATGTAATCGTTCGGATATGTTTTCATGAAACTAATTTAATTATCCACATGTAGCCTTGTTCAATATCATATCATACGTGGGTATAGGGTGTACGTGTTATATTCTTTGAAATGTTTGTTTGAATAATATTTACAGAAGAAATTCACACATTTAGTGTAGTAAAGCATATATAAACCTTTCCACAAGTGTTAAAAGATGAAACGTAGGCATCATGTACTTGTACAACATGTATTTTAGTTCCTATGATGTGCATAGATACAGTTTCGTATGTAACTCTTCGTCAGAATAATTTCCAATATCGAAGTCCAGTCCACGATACACCCTATCCTTTCTTTGCTGAACTGGCATCATGAAAACAGTGTTAGCCATGAACACCATTTGCGAGTTAACCACACTGTTAAAAAGTTAGCGGCGGTCCTTAGGTGTGTTAACTTAACGTCACGTTAACAGCCTGTTAAAAGTTAACAGAGTTTTGAACAACAAGATAACCCTCTGTTATTAGGTAACAGTCGGTTAAATGTACTTAACGGCTGGTTAAAAGATAACCGAGTTTTGAACAACCGGGCCCTGCTAGACGACAGTGTGTCTCTGTTAATAGAACATTATGAAAAACTACATGTTACTGCAGGGGTTCCTCAAGGATCTGCCCTTGGTTAATTCGTGTTCCTTGTATATATCAATGATTTACCTGGAAATTTACAAAATATCACAATAATGTTGGTCGATGACACATCAATCGGTGTTGCGGGAAAATATGTAAAATCCATAGAAGCAACTCTCAACTATGATTTAGCCCAATTGAATAAATGGGCAGAAAAGTGGTGTGGTCTGTTTAAGACATAGAAGGGGTGGTGGTGGTTCTAACGGTTATATCTCAAATACATGTAGAGGCGGGAGGCCTAACGGGTATGAACAACAATAAAAACTTTCATGCATTTATGACCCACATTTTCGGACCTTTTATCAGTCTCTAAAAGGGAGCTGGCAATAGATTTTAATGAGCTTCGTTCTTCAACCCTGGAAACCTTTTAATATGGTTGATTAATCCTTTGTCATTTATCAAAAAAAGTAGTGAGGTTGTGCTTTATTGTTATAGATTTCTAAAACATATATGGACACTATTGGGACGTTGGTAACTGTCATCAGACATTATTTGACGACATTTCTCATCGTTTGAAAATAGCCGACTTTATAGAAGATAAATATCAGTTTACAACACAACTGCCTAAATCTTGGTATTTTCGAAATCAGAGAAGGGATATGCCGATATTTAGCTCGTTAACCTAGCATATTATGGTCACGAATATAATTTTCTATTTATTAACGAAGTCTTTAATTGCGGAAATTACGCGATAATCTACTTTCCAACAGAGGCAGGCTCCCCGTCATCGTTGTATTTAGAAGGCGGCTTCTTAGAAGCAACGTGACGTCATAATATTGTTCATGATGTCATGTCACCATGGCAAAGTGATATTTTACCCGGTGCATATCGCATGAAAACAAATTATCCCCGATAAATTTGCCCTCGTATGTTATAAGCATTGTTATTATCATTCTTTGAGGTTAATGCCACCCGTTGAATTCTTTGTTGTATTTTGAGCGGTGAAACTAAATAAATGATTTGTTTGGTCTACCCATAACAATTAAAGTGTCAACCTCCACTGTATACCTTACAGAGAGAAGTTTTGACTTTACTTTGATAACGAGCACATCTGATCAATTCCTTGAAGCAAATGATGCAATTCAATATCATTTCTACATTTTATTTTAAATGCATCAATCAAATACAACAAATGAGGAGACAGAGTGACTGCTATGTGGCAAGGAATAACCAGGCGCCATCGATTTATGATATCCTTAGCAAATGTAACTTAAAATTCCCTCTCATAAAAATACAATAATATGTAGTAATATGATGAAGAAAATAATACGAAGCAGGTTAAACTATGACAACGCAATATATGAATGTGTGATCAAAACATAAATCATAATAAATCACCTATGATTAACACATTAAATTAACTTCAAATATGTCATCGCGTCAACATTGAAAATAATTCGAAAATGAAGAAAAAGAAACGTACATTTCAAAGCGTAAACAAATAATATCCTGTTATTTTGGGATATGCTATGAAGAACTTCAAAATGTAATAGAAATAAAATTAAATTATTGAAAGCTATTGCTCGTTAAATATGTCCTTGCGTCAACATCGAAAATAACTCCATAATTAAAAACAATTAACTTTAATTTTCGAAACATACACAAATAATCTCTGGCTTTTTTAAGACGTGTCACGAATAATTTAACAGCTTGTAGAATTAACATGAAATCATAGAAACCATATGCTAACAAAAATTTGAAAATTAGTAATGACAAAGCGTTTGTCACAAACATATAGCTATTACCCCCGCCACATGTCGATATCTGAATGTAGCAATTATCCTCTGTCTGACACTGAAAATTAGGTAAACATTACCGAAACTGTCATCTGATGCCTTGATACAAAATGCGGCCTACCTTTAGAATACAGCACCACAAACTTTAGAAATACGTCATAATACCCTTTTACGTAATGTTATGTGATTTTGTTCGAAAGCACGTTCTCGAAACAATGCCCTATGACGCCTGCATGGCAACACGGTTGTCTGGCTCAGCGAGTGCGTATAAGCTCCGCTCACTGGTGTTTCATCTCTAAGAGCTATGTCATTGCATAAGCCCAACGATGTTGAGAGTTTCCAGTAGTTGTATACCGGCGGATGCGCAATATTTTGCAAGCACCAGTTTGAAATATTTTCCTTTTTTCACTAATACGCTCATATTTATTTGTATTACGGGCTGCTGAGGTGTTATGTTTTGCGTAATTTGTATTTTGTATTTTTTTAATTTACATATCTATTTTTGTCATTCAGTAATTTGCACCATTACATAGAAAAGTGTTTTACTAGTATTTTATTTTTCGAAGCGGTAATAATGCATTACACTAGACACGTCAGTCGTGTTTGTGCCGGTTCGGTCAATGCATTCTATTTATTAGGATTAATTCAAGGGATAGGGCTGGGGCTAGGGCTAGGACTAGGGCTAGGACTAGCACTAGGACTAGGACTAGGACTAGGACTAGGACTAGGGTTTAGGGTTGGGGACCTAATGCAATATAGTAGGTACATGTCCGCTGGTTCGGTCAATGCATTCTATTTATTAGGATTATTTCAAGGGGTTTGGGTTTGGGTTAGGGTTAGGGCTGAGGGTTTAGGGTTTAGGGTTAGGGTTAGGGTTGGGGACCTAATCCAATATAGCAGGTACATGTCCGGTGTAATACGTGAGTACCATTTGTTGTTTTTCCTTTTTGCATTTTAATACTTTTTTTTCACACAAAAACGGGAAACCAAAAACGTCGAAAGTAAATTATGAAATGGTTTAATGTAGAAATTTTGGGCTTATGGAAATTGGTTCTGGAATTTGCGCTCAAGCCTCTTTCACACGCAACATAAATTTTGTAAACTCACCCGAGTGCCGTCACTACACATGCTTATGTCTCCCTCGTTCTTTAGTGCGATCCACACTATCCTTACAGTGTTCCCTACATCCCTTTTCTGTCAAAAATCACCGATTTATATAAAAGCGCGTCATTCATGCATGCACTGTGAAATCTACGTCTGACGCCTGACGTCAACAACCCTTTTCAGTTTGAGGCATATCGGCTCATTCCACGCCACACGCTAATTTGTAGATTACGGAATGGGACGAGTGTGCCAAATGGTATCGGATCCATTCGGCAATTGTCCGGAGAATAAAATCACGAGACACCAAGTCTACCCGTAGCATTTTGTAATTGTCCGTGACCTATTCGACTCTTTCGGTTCATTTCCGTGACGTCACAGGAATGACTCGATAATTTTGCACATTGCGCAACAGTGTGGACGTAGCTCAGTCGGGTTCGCGTCCGACGGGTTCTCACAAACTGGTTGCTTGTCTCAAGGACACGTGACCTACGGCAGAGATCGTCCTCACGAGAAGTTGTGGTGCTGTATTCTAAAGGTCAAAATGCAAACAAATTCCATCCATTAGGTTTGGAGATATCCAAGAATACTCGCTGTGACCTTGAAAATAATCCGAAGGTCACTGAATTCGACTGGCGTTAGACGATACTCCCAACGCATCTTGGTACTACCATTAATCAAAACATATTAATTCTGTCTTGTATTTTCGCACTAAAAAGTTAGACATGTGCAAAACACTTTTCACTGTGAACTTAAAATGAGCACAAGTTTCCCAATCAATTGGTGTAGGGG
This sequence comes from Haliotis rubra, assembly GCF_003918875.1. Lineage (NCBI taxonomy): Eukaryota > Metazoa > Mollusca > Gastropoda > Lepetellida > Haliotidae > Haliotis > Haliotis rubra. The sequence goes on from NW_025767519.1 coordinate 408,158, forward strand.
GAATCCCGCCAATACACCTTGATGTAAAATTGGATCAAAATCTATTAATACTTTCCTGAGTTCGCGGCTACCAAGCTTGGCATGTGCAAAACTGTTACACCTTCGCTGTGACCTTTAAAATGACCTCAAGGTCACAGATTTCAAGTGGTGTCGGTAAATCTTCAATCTCCAGTCAATAAACCTTGGTACCAAATTTGAACAAAATCCATCATTTCTTTCTCGAGTTCTTTCAGTAAACCGAATGGGGACTCATTTGAACAAGCGATTGTAGTTTCAAATTGCTTTTTAGTGCAGTTTAATATCTAAGTTCTAAGTATCTAGTATCCAATCTCAAACATAGCATATTTTGTTTCCTGAAGTCTGAGATGCATTTTATTGCAGATTTTACGTTTTATGGGAGTACCAAGCCAAGATACAAAGTCTCACAAAATGGGGATCGTGAGGCTGCAACATAGCAAAACCAATTTGCTTGAGGCTGACAGATAGTATGTAGAAAAATAAAACATAAAAACAGCTGCATTTGTATCATATTCTAGGTTAGGCTGACTACTATTTGAACGCCCCTCGTAGTTATACCCGTTAGAACACCCACCCACCTCTCCGACTCTACATGCATGCAAGTGTGTTAGATATACCCGTTAGAAACCCACCCCCACTTTATATGTATACATATCAAAACCTCAAAAGATATTTGCGAAAAGACATGATACAGAGGACAGTTTATATTGATTATATATCAGGACGAATATCATTTTCGTCATTTAGCTAAGATCTGTCAATTCATTCTTCGGTTATCGCGCTAACAATCTTTATATTGGCAAAACCCTCAGATTTTTGCTGTGACCTTGAAAATTATCTCAAGGTCACTCCATTTCACTTGTGTCGGTGAATCTCACCAATATATCTTGGTACCAAATTTGAACAAAATCCACCATTTCTTTCTTGAGTTATCGCCCTAACAAGCTTATTTGATGTACGAAATGCAACGAAAAACAAACACCCGCGTATTTACGAGTGATTAAAACTGTTATTACAACTTACGGAAATATTTATTACATTTTATAGCAACGAAAAGTATTACAATTTACGTCAATTTTTATTACAATTTGCGTATTACAATTTACGTCAATTTATATTACAATTTACGTTTTTATTACAATTTACGTCAAGTTTATTACAATTTGCTGCAAGTATTACAATTTGCGTTTTTATTACAATTTACGTCGTAACAAGGGGTGTTATTTTAGTGTTGTTTTCATGGCTTACGGTTAGGTATGACTCACGACACATTGTCACAAGTATATTGAACGTTTCCTTTAAAAACTTCCATTAAAAGTTTTCCCCCAGTATTTTCGACAACAGACTACCCCTCCCCACCCCGACTAGGAGACAGCCTTCCCCCTGTGTCTAAACACAAAGCAAATACTCATTTGTGTCAAAGACCGAATAGACGATACATGCTTCTAGTGGGGCGAGGGGTAACCTAGTGGTTTAAGCATTCGTTCGTCGAGGACCCGGGTTCGATTCCCCACATGGGTACAATGTGTAAAGCCCATTTCTGGTATCCCCCGCCGTGATACTGCTGGAATATTGCTAGAAGTGACGTAAAACCAAACTCACTCACTCACATACTTCTAGTTCTGGTCTACTTGAAACGTCGCTGAATTGGCGGATAGATGTAGACAATTACTCCTTCGAAACAGTATAACTCTGTCTTTATAACGCTGTGTTGGGTAAGTTAAAGGTGGCATTTCGCTCCACTGTAGATTCTGTGAAGAATGCACATAGTTAGTTCTTTGCACAGTTAGAGAAAACAACCCAACACATTTGAACAACATATGCAACGAGGGAAATATATACTAGGCTGCAAAAGAAACGTCAGTTTCGAATATTTATTCGCAGAAACGCATAACTGTAAACTCATTTAATGTTTTGATTGTACAGTTTTGACAACATCTCCAACTTTACCTGAGCAAAGACATTCCTTCCCAAACTCAACGTGATCTCGGAGATGGTACGGTGTTCCCCATGTTTTCCATGCAACTCATGCTGCACGTGCTGTTTACAAGGACCAGCCCTATAAAATGCACCCCCTCCCCCACACCTGGATGAAACATTCACATTACCACGTCAGCAGGATGCCGCGACTCACGACAGCTCAGAGGAACCAGGGCCTAGATTTTCGAAGCTCTCTTAGAGCTAAGATAGTCGTAAGTTAATGTTAATGTATGGCACTTACGACTATCTTACCGCTAAGAGAGCTTCGAAAATTTAGTCCCAGGCGCTAGGAAGACTTGAAGCTGGCCCCACTACACAAGCCGTTGCCAATCACTTCCAGGCCAACGTTCGGACGATCTGCAGGCTGCAACACCACAAATGATCGCCCCCAAGGGTGACCACAAGACGACAAGGCCGCCATGTTGTGTGACAGCATGTACAGAATCCCTTCATGCAGGCATCCAAACAGCACGCCAGACAGTGGGAACACACGGAAGACCAATCAGTACTGATACAGTACGCCGACGTCTTAACAGCGGGAACCTCCATCGCCGTAGACCTTACCGTGGACCTATCCTCACCCCTCGTCATCGGCGTGAACGTCGACAGTTTTCCCTACAACATCCAAACTGGCGATACAGGCAGTGGAGAACTGTTCTGTTCACAGATGAGAGTCGGTACTGCGTTTCAAATGCAGATGGCAGAACAAGAATATGGCGACGACGTGGCCAGCGTTACTCAGACCAATGTGTTATGGAAAGAGACTCATGGGGAGGTGCAAGCATCATGGTATGGGGTAGAATAGGTCTGAACCAGAGAGTGGGTCCTGTGGTGTTCCAGAACCTTGGTCCAGGGAGAGGCGGCGGCATCACAGCGGTGCGCTACATCGACCAACCTCTCAGACCCCACGTCATACCTCATTTCGCACGTCAACGGAACGTCATTTTCCAGCATGAAAACGCCCGGGACCATACTGCCAGAGCTACAAGGGACTTCCTACAGCAGAACGGTGTCAACATTATGCAGTGGCCATCCCTTAGTCCTGATTTAAACCCAATTGAACATAGTTGGGATGAAATTCAGTGGAGATTGAATAATGTCATACCAAGGCCGAACACAGCCGATTTATTGCGCCAGGCGTTTCTCAGAGTGTGGTTCCATGTGTCAATGGCCTTCATCAATCGATTGGTTCGCTCCATACATAGACGCTGTGCTGAAGTTATTGCCGCTTGTGGTGGTCACACTAGATACTGAAGTCAAGGGTCTGACTGGACTGCAAACGTTCACGCAATGTCTTGGAATTGTGCTGAGTTACTCATTGATGTGTCAGGATATTGTACACAAACAATATTTTGATCCACTTATGTCCATTTCTGTAATGATTTGATTACAGTGCCTATCTAATTTTGAATTCGTACTGACGTTTTTTTGCTGCTGAGTATATTTACTTAATGAATTCAAACACTTATGTAACACATAAACTGCTTGCCTCCAGATTTTTAAAGATGTTGAAGAGAATACAGTCTTCGTGACGATTATTAATTACGTAATTACACCGTGTTGCGTTTATATTTTCTCTCGTGCGTTGTTATATCGAGGAGTTTTGTCAGTGTTTCCTGTGCAGTTTTACAATTATTATATAAATTTACCTCCTCGCACACTATAATCTAAAACATGTTTGTATATGTATTTTGTTGGTAATGTGTAAGAGGGGTGTGGTAACCAAGTGGTTAAGCATTCGCTCGTCACGCCAAAGACCTTGGTTCGAATCTACAAATGGGTACAATGTGCGAAGCCCATTTCCGGTGTCCCCCGCCGTGATATTGCTGGAATACTGTTAAACGTGTGTATAATGTGAGTCTGGTTGGTTTAATACTCTTGAGTAACAAGTATACATTCTCTTATGTGATGTGATGGTAGTGAAAACAAAAACACTGAATAGGCCTATTTCTTCAGTTAATCTTTATTTCCGTCACCGACAGTTACGTGTGTCAACGTTGCAGGGCCATTCAGTAGTGAAGATACCATGTTCAGTAGCCCGAGAAGCCAGAAATGTGACCGGTTGGGTTGGATGGGTAGGAAGGAGGAAAGTCAGGTGGCTTTTTCTCCTTCAACTTCTGGGTGTCATCATCCGGGCCGTTCGCCCTGCACGCCCTGCACGTGGCAAACGTGGATAACTCGAGAAGCAGCTGCACGAGCTCGAATATACTGAGGACGGACAATCCAACCCAGAGGCCAAGGGTACCTCCAACGTCAGACACGAATTGGGTCAGCTGGACAACACACATAAAAGGTCGGTATGACTGACTGAGTTGGGGTTTGATATAATATTTAAGTTCTTGTTTATGTAACTCGGTTCATGAAGTATTTAGAAGTTGTGGTGCTGACAGAAGAATATTCATTTGGTGGGAGCTCCATCAACAGATTCATTTCCACCTGGCATTAATAAAATACCCCCTACTCATTGACTAATTCCCGCATCATACCTTTCTAAAGCTGGAATAGTGCTGATTGAGGCCTAAATCCATTACCTGTACATACACGCGACCCATTGGTAATTCCGGGACAGAATGCGTTACTTCGTGTGACTGGTAATTGTGGGTGTCGCCATTCACTCACTACTTCAATTAAGCACTAGCAACTAGACCAACTGGACCCGTGGACGTTATTACCATAACATTGTGGTCTGTCTTTCAGAGACATGGGAATACATTTAAACCATGAATTCAATTCTAGCCTACAATGGCATGGTTGAATTCATGTTTCAACTGTTTATATTCAGTAAAATCTCCTTCGTGTGTACCTCATAATCTGGTTCCTCTTTCATCACTTCGTAGTTGAGGTCTTCGTAGAAGATGTTCAGTTTAGCGAAGTTTAAACTTGAAATGAAATTGTGAAAACGAATGAGACTAAGTGACCGCAGTAAGAACATGTTTACAAGGTCAGGATTCCTATTTTCTTAAATACACAGATATGTACCATTGCATACACACGAGCATCAATATAACACCATCTAATTTCAAGGGCAGATGTTATAATTTTGGTACCAAGAGGCTTCACACGATATAATAAAAGCTATAGGTCGTGAACCAGAGTCACCAAGCACATTGGCTTTTGAAACTCTAATTGTGGTATCTTCTAAATTGATTTAAAAGACGCTATGCATTCTTGAAATGGCTAGACGTCGCCAGAAACTACACGATAGCACGTTATTGGCCTGTCACAAAATCGGCGCTAACTTGATCACTAAGTACAAGGTTATTAGTCACGTGACCACCGGTCCAAGACCTTGAAGACCGCGTAGGACCAATGCCCGACTCTCCACTCGTCAGACGCAATCCCATGACTAACGTCGAGGAACTGCGTTGACAGTGACGAGTTGGCTCTCCACCAGTACCATGAGAGGAGGCTACGTCGTCCAATCAGACGCCCCTTCCTCACAAGGAGATAGAGTCAGGAACGTCTTTTGTGGTGCAACCCTAACTTGAGGACAGGGCGTACAGTTCATTTGGCTGGTGAAAGTCGGTATATTGTACACCTTATCGAAAGCGGCGTCTAACTCATTCTTCACTTTACTTGCGGCTGTCGTAAATTCCTCTCAGATTGCAAATTTCAATTTCAGTTTTGTTTTGTATTACTCCAAGTAAAATATGTTTCAAAGCATATGCAACACCCCGCAGTGTTTCCGTATTTACATAAATGTGCATGGTGTTTGATTAATGTCCATGTGTATATATTAACATTCTGCAATTAAATGTTAACTCATTGGAGGTAAACAATCTCTGCCCTTGTCATAAATGAAATACAAGTGACTTCAACTACGGCAAGACAGTTGTCGTTCCTAATTTAGGGCCAAATATCGTTTTGTAGGCAGGAGAAATCACTGTAAACCTGTTATTTTGTTATCACAAGACAATACTAATTACTTAAAACAAATGCACGTACATGCACAGAATATTCATTTCTACAAAGATATTATATGTAGCACTGATAACGTTTTTCACGAGAATAAAATTCGAGGTTTCTTTGAACAATATTTTTCCCTGGACGTTGAATAATTTATTTCATGATTTCTTTATTACGCCTAAGTATGCTTGTAATATGACGAGGCACCAGAACTAGCTTTACCTGAGGTCCGTTGAAGGGATGTCCAGCTTTGCGCAGTCGGCAGCGGAGATCACCTTGCACCGCTTCTGTTTCAGCACCTTCTGTAGCACCAGGTGACATTTCATCAACAAACAGGTTAAAAGGGATGCAGAGCGCACCTCGGGCAAGGTCAGTGACTAGATAAGCAGTAGGCTAATAATGCTAATAGTATACATATACTCAACCAAATTGAAATCTTACCGTTTGTAAATTTGAATCCCACAATGAAAGTAGTGTGTTCATTGTTATGAGAATGGATGTGTATGATACGCAAATTTCACACTGATAAAACCTTTTCAACAGAAGTCCATAACGAGCGTGACCTCAGAGTGTTTGCCCTAGTTCTTGCATCATTCTGGTTGATGTACCTCATGTGGCACTCGTCTTCACAACTCACCCCAAATGTGTTGGATCATGTTCAGTCTGGGGAATGGGGCGTGGCGTTGTCATATTGAAATATCAATCCAGTACTACTTTGGATGCATGAATTGCATAAGGACGGGAGTTTAAACTTGGTCCCAATAGTGTATCGCGATGAGATTCCCCTGGACGACAGTCAACTGAGATCAACCGTCCGCAGAAAATGTTCCCAAATCGAAACTGTGCATGACGTTAACCCCACCTGCGCCACACCCGTGACCTGCCATTGGCAAAGCGTAGTGTAACGTGACTCGTCACGGAAGACAATCCTGTTTCACTGCCTCTTGTTTAGTCTGGCTATTCTGCGGACCGATCTTAATTTTCGTCAGGATATGTCCTGTGTATTGTCGTCTAGTCGGACAGCTGAGGAACACGGTTAATTCCTGGTGGTCTGTCTGCTAGTGGAAGTTGCAGTCACAAATCTGTTGCGGAGAGAACGTAACCATATTTGTACGTCTTCTTGAGTTTGACGTCACATACGGCACCCCAGGGCGACCGTCATCGATGTCTTACTGTTGCACACGAGTCCTCACATTTAGTGTTGACTGATGACTGCAGTCAGGTCTCGTACAACTGCTGCTGATTGCTCAGCATGAAGCCCATCAAAGACATGCTTACGTTGGTGATTTGTAAGTCTCGACATGATCGCCTTTCTAATAAACTTGCAACTTTCTTGCTTTGCAGTCAGTCTTCTTGCTTTTCAGTGCACGTAATCACCTGACTCGCTGCACGGGACTGCCCCACCCACCTTCCAATAATTATCGATAATGTAATGTGGGTGTCAAGTTTCTAATTTTGTTGAGTATATGTTATGTCATGAAAACTTTAAGTATTATACATGGTGAATTTAGAACGATTAAACGCGAGAGAATATACCATTTGAGAGTACTGCGCTGTTCAAAAGCCTTTCTTATGTTTGACACATTCAGTTGAAAGAAAATGCAGCAAAGAGGGTTCGGGTGATCCTGGCACAATCAGACTAGATAACCCCAGCCTTGTCCCCTTCACACGCATCCCAGACTGTAAATGTGTTCTAGGGGTGAAACGGTACACCGCGGTATTTTGCCTTCGGTTCTGTATACCATAATGCAATCCAAAAATTCGGTATTTTTGGTTTTCGTACCGTTCTTCTATCTAGTCATAAAATGACAGTGTTGTTCATTCAAAATAACAAAGATTTTGGTTATTTTTTTCTCCGTGTTAGTAAACAATGTAAAGGTTGGTTCTTGTTGTAAATTTTCTGCATTATGATCACATCGCATATGCCGAGCCGAAACGGACCGAACCGAAGGCCTCGTACCGCAATACGTACCGTGCCGTGATAAGAGCGTACCGTTTCACCCCTAATATGTTCATTATAATTGTTCATTATACAGATTAATAACAAAATATGCAGCAATGAGGCTTTAGGTTATTCTGGCAAGCAGATTGGACAGCCACATCCTTTGCTCTCTTTATACGCAAACCAAACAGCGACGTCTGTCTAGTGGAACCAACCCAGAACCTTTGGAAAATGTGAACACTCCCAAACACTGAAGCCTTTTGCATAACCCATATTAGTTAGAGAGGCCGTGTTCCTGGCAGCAAAGCTGTTTACGCTCCCCAAGTCAACAGATTGGGAAATACCTCACCTAAGGCAGCAGGAATAGTTTGGAGTCGGACAACTTGGTACTTGGATTGTATTTCGAAAGTGAGGACCGCATATTAGCCATATTTTTCATGAATTTTGTCAGTCACAATGGTGTTAACTGTGACAGACATTTTATGATATGAATAATTTCAGCAATTTTATAAAAAATATCCCGACAAGGTCAGGTTTGTTGGCTAGGATGCGTCTGTGGCCGTATGCCTTAGTCCTATGCGGGATTATTCTAAACAATTACATTACTTCCTTAACACTCTGTACATATTCTAGGTCGGACTATGGATGGACCTCCAGGAAGTGCCTGGACATGGTCAGCAAAGAGAAAGCCTTCTATTTCATTTTCAGGCCAACCGACTTAACCCAAGCAAAGGACTCAACAGGAGTGCCTTTCTTCTCAACGCATTGCATATATACCCAATGCAGCGGTCGTTCAGAGATCCCTCCTTTGAAAAACTTGGCGTGGCCGATTTGACATGGCACTTTGTTTGGTTAACATTCATGCATTGATATTGTTGATGTTGCTGAGGTTGTTACCGCATAGCTGTGCGAAGGCCATTGTCGGGAGGATAACCTCTTCTCGTACTTTGTTTCTCTGAGAAGAAAACAAACCTTCCTTGGTTTAATGCTCATACATATTTTCAGGTCATAATCGCATTTTACTGCAACATATTGTGACGTTTGTATCTTATTTCTCTAACGTTGCTGACTCTAATACATATATACACCGACAAACTCCTCTCCAACTTGCCCACCAATTACAATGAATAATGAGTAAATATAATTTGTAAACATCTCATCACATTGAGTTTGTATTAATACATACTCCTTCAAATATCAGCTCTGATGTTCAGACAGGCTAAACATTCGTCACTTCCCCAAGTGTATAATAGACGAATTGGGAGAAGAGGCGGATCTTATATGTCTACTATAAACCGTGAGTCTCCGCAACCCAACAGGCAAGTCCGTTGCTTGGTTGTTCGCACTGTTTTAACTTTGCACTCAGCAGTATTCCAGCCATATGGCGCCTTTCTGTAAATAATCGAGTCTGGACCAGACAATCCAGTGATCAAAATCATGAGCATTGATCTACGCAAATCGGATACACTAACATGTGTTAGCAAAGTTCCTGTTATGAAAATACCCAGTCATTGTATTGCGGGGCTCAGATCTATCCACCAGACTGTCTGCCGCTTACCTGCAAGGATTCCCACAACTGCAGTTTTGTGGCGTGGTCTCAAACAATGCCATCTGGTCCAGCACACAGCGAACCTCTACAAATGAACAGATAAGAGAACGATCAAACAAGTAGTAGGTATCCATGCGGTATCCTGCAGTGTGATACAATGGATTATGTCAAATAGTAAGAGTTAAGCTGCACACATCATATAATTGAGAGTCCACAGTTCCTCTGATTTCTACCGTTTAAATTATATTATTTTTAAAGAATATTTTGACATTAATTTTGTATAAACATACACGTACACATTGACTAGTGAATTACGCTAAAAATAGCTTTACCAACAAGAAAAATCCAAGAAATGTTTGTGTAGCTATTACAGAACTTTTGACCAATATTAAATCGTCATAATGGATTAATATGCACTTTTATATGATAGTGTTAAATCCTAATCAACAAACAGACCAACCGATCCAAAAAGTAGTGCTGTTAGATTTCAGATTACGAATATGTACACGGACGCAGACTAGACAAATCTAAAAAGATACCAACTATTACCCAAATCAGAGAAAGACGATTAAAATACCTCATAAAATGAAATGTTTTTCGACCAACCTATCAATATTTTCACCATCAGACTGTAAAGCCAACATATATACACATGAGCATTAAATAAGCACCATCTACTTTTGTATGCAAGTACCATACTATCCCAAAAAAGAAACGCATGTTGTATTTTCAAACATAAGTCGTCCACAAATAGACTTTAGTGCATGAATTTTTACATCAGTTTAGAAGAAGGACATGTCTATACAACCAAGTGGATAATTTTAGATAACGGAGATGTTGAGCACGGTCCCGACGTCGGGTCTCCTGGTTCTCAGTCCAATCTCTCTCAACCTGTTCCGTACAGTTTGACCGATATGCTCCGAAGCCCAGGCACCCTGGCTGCTGTGCTCTCACCCGTGGCAGTACCACCACGCAAATGTAGTACCCGGATGTACCGATCTTGGGCTGCAGTGGTGACTCGAGGTTTGCCTGTACGGGGACGGTAATTTGTTATACCTCTTTGGTTGTAACGAGTTGTAAGCCGTGATATCGTGCTCAGACTAACATTCAGACGCCTGGCAACAGAAGACTGGTAATCTCCAGCGTGCATTCTTTCAATGGCGATGTTCCGTGTCACAGCGTCAAGACGTGGCGTAGTGATTTGACCTTGAAACTCCTTCAAAACGAATGCCGATTTCCGTAAGTAATCTGGGTTTTAATAGCCAGACAGTGCATGCTCTTTGCTGCACAATTTCAACTGAAAGGTGATTTTTGTTGTGTTGTGGCGATGCGTTGTTAAATCCTTGTAAGAAGGCGATTTTCTACTTGTGCAATTGTGTAAAATCATGTTATCAACACTTTCGTTACATATTTTGACAATTGTTTGAACACAATAGGTAATTAATAGATTGTTTTATCAGTGCCTTCGCTTCGCATGAACATGCGACCAATAGCTTTGAAGATATCGTTTGAAGCTTGTTCATTTTACGTGTGCTGTATGGTAAAATGTAAAATGTAAATGTTGCCCTTTGATTCAGATGGTGCGTATCTATTGCTCATGTGTATATGCGGTTTCTGTTGGAGGCATACGTTTCTTAGTCCGGCATGCCGGGTAAGCTTTTGTGGTGTTCATGAGTATGATCATCTCCTCCTCGGACACGTGATAACACTTGCACGTGTTGGAGATCATCTCGTGCTCACACAGCAGCTGGCAAGTCTGTAGAATACAGAATATAGAACGATATCACACACAATATAGTAAGATATCTCACACAATACAATATATCAAACACGGGAGCAGAAAGAGACATCGACAAACAGGTCACAGAGACACCAACAGAAAATGATATATTGACATACAAGAGACATGTGAGACACGAGCAGAAGATGACCTTTTCAAACACGTGAGACACAAAACACAAGAGACACGTGAGACACAAACAGAATATCATCTATTGACACGGAAGAGACATGTGAGGCGCGAGCAGAGAATGATCTTCTGATATACGCGAGATACGTGAGACACGAGCAGAAGATGATCTATCGAGATAAGAGAGACACGTGAGACACGAGCAGAAGACGATCTATCGAGATACACGAGAGGGGTGAGACATGAGCAGAAGATGATCTACGCGAGACACGTGAGACACGAGCAGAAGATGATCTATCGAGATACGCGAGACACGTGAGACACGAGCAGAAGACGATCTATTAAAATACACGAGAGGGGTGAGACACGAGCAGAAGATGATCTATCGGAATACACGAGAGGGGTGAGACACGAGCAGAAGATGATCTATCGAGATACGAGAGACAAGTGAGACACGAGCAGAAGACGATCTATCGAAATACACGAGACACGTGAGACACGAGCAGAAGATGATCTATCGAGTTACGCGAGACACGTGAGACACGAACAGAAGATGATCTTTAGAGATACGCGAGAGAGGTGAGACACGAGCAGAAGATGATCTATTGAGACGCATGAGAAACACAACAAAAGGAGACGCGGTCACAAATAGAAACTCTGGAGACACTTGGTATCACTGATGACTGAGTAATCTATTCGATACAACTGAAAACAGACAGTTATGGTTTCGAATCCCAAGATTAGTCCTGTTCAAGTTTAACCTTTAAACGGTCAAGCAAGAAAACCCATGGTCATACTGGTTTTCTTCCCACGCATGGGCAGAATTTTATTGGAATGTCTTTCAAGTATTGTTCCAAAACCCATTTCAGTTATTTACATTAAAACCAGGTAAAGTTTAAAAAGCACAACCTGCACGGAGTAGGTGATGTTGTATTTGCGTCGAAACATCTCCCCGTTTTCACAGTCCCATTTCGGAGCGCCCAGTCTGTGGATCGCCACCTATAACATTGATACAGTGACCTAAGTGACCTCTGTGTATTGAGGTGAATTATTGTGGCTATACAAGGCGTTACAAAACTGTACACTGTGGACACTTGAGTGAACGTATACCATATACACCTGTTAAAGGCCTCCATAGTCTGACCCGAAAAGATCCGGGTTAGAATATATCTTCAGTAACCCATGCTTGTCGTAAGAGGCGACAAACGGGGTCGGGTGGTCAGGCTCGCTGGATTGATTGGGACATCGTATCACACACATCTCACTTCACATTTCCTCACCTTCTTCAAAGCTATATTCGTTTCCTTTCCAGCATCTATGGTGATCCCATCATGGACTGGGAAGGGCAGCATGCCATGGGGGTTGACTACCAGCTGGAACCCGTTACCCGTCGTGATACCCTCCAGTTGTTCATAGTTCTCCAGGTTCAAAATAAGTTGCAGACCTGAGAAAGGACATCAATTACAGGTTCATCTAGGCACAGACACAAATACAGTTACATACTGAGATATAACTGGCACGAGATACAAGTCAACCGCAGACCGGTAGAGATGCAGTAAATAGTAAGACAGGTAGGGCGCTACATACAGAGTTACCTGCAGACCGGTTGAGTTACGGTAAATAGTAAGACAGGTAGGGCGCTACACACAGGGTCACCTCCTGACCGGTAGAGATGCAGTAAATAGTAAGACAGGTTGGGACGTTACATACAGGGTTACCTGCAGACCGGTAGAGATGTAGTAAATAGTAAGACAGGTAGGGACGTTACATACAGGGTCACCTGTAGACCGGTAGAGATGCAGTAAATAGTAAGACAGGTAGGGACGTTACATACAGGGTTACCTGTAGACCGGTAGAGATGCAGTACATAGTTAGACAGGTAGGGCGCTACATACAGGGTCACCTGCAGACCGGTAGAGATGCAGTAAAAAGTAAGACAGGTAGGGACGTTACATACAGGGTCACCTGCAGACCGGTAGAGATGCAGTAAATAGTAAGACAGGTAAGGACGCTACATACAGGGTTACCTGCAGACCGGTAGAGATGCAGTAAATAGTAAGACAGGTAGGAACGCTACATAAAGGGTTACCTGCAGACCGGTAGAGATGCAGTAAATAGTATGACAGGTAGGAACGCTACATACAGGGTCACCTGTAGACCGGTAGAGATGTAGTAAATAGTAAGACAGGTAGGGACGTTACATACAGGGTCACCTGCAGACCGGTAGAGATGTAGTAAATAGTAAGACAGGTAGGGACGTTACATACAGGGTCACCTGCAGACCGGTAGAGATGCAGTAAATAGTATGACAGGTAGGGACGTTACATACAGGGTCACCTGCAGACCGGTAGAGATGCAGTAAATAGTAAGACAGGTAGGGACGTTACATACAGGGTCACCTGCAGACCGGTAGAGATGTAGTAAATAGTAAGACAGGTAGGGACGTTACATACAGGGTCACCTGCAGACCGGTAGAGATGCAGTAAATAGTAAGACAGGTAGGGACGTTACATACAGGGTCACCTGCAGACCGTTAGAGATGCAGTAAATAGTATGACAGGTAGGGACGTTACATACAGGATCACCTGCAGACCGGTAGAGGTGTAGTAAATAGTATGACAGGTAATGATGCTTCATACAGGGTCACCTGCAGACCGGTAGAGATACGGTAATTAGTAAGACAGTTAGGACGCTACATACAGAGTTACCTGCAGACCGGTAGAGTTACGGTAAATAGTAAGACAGGTAGGGACGCTACATACAGAGTCACCTGCAGACCGGTAGAGATGCGGTAAATAGTAAGACAGGTAGGACGCTACATACAGGATCACCTGCAGACCGGTAGAGTTACGGTAAATAGTAAGACAGGTAAGGACGTTACATACAGGGTTACCCGTAGACAGGTAGAGATGCAGTAGATGGGCAGGAACACAACATATAGGGTCATCGGAAGCAAGAAGATCCGAAATTGGTGTGTTCAGTATCCCTATCCAGAAGACTATGCACCTTAGTGATTCTACCAAGGTGTCGAGATGACCCTGAATCTAACTGAAGTAGCGCACTCTATTATATGTGTATGTGTTCGTGAATAAGGAAACTAATCACCATGTATCGGACCACTCCTCTTGCTGACGAACTTCGTGTGCTCCAAGGTGTAGCAGTTCCCGAATGTGGACGACGTTTTCCTAATGAAATGCCTGAATAAAAAAGGGAAGTTATTTTGTCTGACTTTCATCGAGTGTCTAGCGCACTGGCGATCGATGAATGTGTTAGTGAGTGCGTGCTGATAAACGCTGCATTGAAGGGTATTCAAGTTGTAGTTCGGCTTGGCAGATGTCGAAGGACATCAAAAACTGTTAACCGTGGTGAAACCCCCGAGCATGGGTTTGGTGTGGACACGCATGGACACGTGACCTGGGCACACGGGGAGTCGACCACATGACCATAGTTTTTTGCAGCTCTTCATAGCGGACACATGAACTAGGCACACGGGGAGTCGACCCCACGTCCATAGCTTTTTGCAGCTCTGCATAGCGGACATATAACCTGGGCATACTGGGAGTCGACCCCACGACCATAGCGTTTGTTGTGCCAAAAGGACACAGCACCACATAGCGGCGTATAGCGCCTCAAACGAATGAGTCCCCGTGTCCCCAGTGAATATGTTAGGCTGCTGAAATGACATAATTCTAATATCAATAAATGATGTTACACTACAATGGCTGCCTTCGGTTATCCAACTGATCGAAATGTGTGGAATTCTCTGTTTTGTCCTGTGCAAATGGGTTGCCTGGGCATGGTTGTAGTCAGCAATCGACCTTTGTTAGCTCCGTGAAGGTGGATATCTCATATCAATGCGTGGTATCTGCTTATATTTACCTTTGACTACATGTTTGGCAGGCGAAGGAGCAATCCATCATCATGTCGTCCAGTTGATGTCCAATAGCTATCCTCCTCTGCCTGCAAATAGCTTCTGATATATTATTTATGTGCATACAGGCAGATCAACTGATATATCATAAATAATTGTTGGCATATATAGTGCAGTGAAGGCGAAGTGATTGAGAGTGGGTGCTATAATTCAAGCAAACCACAAGGGGAACATTGAGGATGGCCATAAAGGGGAATCATGTTCTGAACTCATCCTAACAACATTTCAGATGACCCCCTTTACCCGTACCTGCACTGCACATTATCTGGCCTCTTCACATGTGCGGCAGAGAGCTTCATGCGATCGCTTCGTTTATGCCGCAAACATCCCTCGAAACCTGTACAACAAATACCCTTACCTACCCTGTTAATATTTTCCACAGATGACCTCACCTGAATCTGTACCGCATAAAGCCTCACCTGCTCTCATCACTTGCACCGCAGATAACCTCACCTGCTCTCTCTTCACCTGGGTCCTTATTCTCGAAACGTTCGTAGCCCTACGAACTTCTTAAGCCCATTCTTCACATATTGGCTACGATAAACGTTAACAATTCTTAGGGCTACGAACGTTTTGAGAATAAGGACCCTGTTCTGTAGGTAGCAGATAGCCTCACCTACTTTCGTCACCGCTACCACAAATAACCTCGCCTTATATGCTTCCCCATACCACCCTGTACCATCACCTGCACTGTCGATTACAAATATAGTACCCTGACCGCCTGTACCACTGAATCTCACCGTGTCTCTTTCATAAACAGGTTCTGGAATTCAATCTGAATGTTGGCAGAGGTTGAACTTTCATTGAGACCCATTTCCCCTCCCTTGCTCCCGAGTTTGCATGTTCGACATCTGCGTGAAGTAGTCCACGGTGGTAAAGTTAATGTTGATTAATCCAAACGACGCTGTGTTTTCGAGAATCGTCTGAAAATACCAGAAGTAAGTAATACCTTTAGACAATAAACTTGCAACACGTCAGTACGTTTGACGTTGCTATTCCCAATAGCCCATTCCCAAACCCAAAAATTAAACTAAAACGGCTAGTATTGAATCCTTGATGCCACACAGCAATACCTCTGCCTTGCAACCGCAGATTGCAATAATCCAGATCATCAAGTGATCAGAGGGCCAGAAAGTTAGTGATACGTCACTGCCAAATCTTGATTGTGATGTGTATCGTGTTAGAAGGAAGAGTGAAACCACTATAACACCAGCTTTGCAATCAACAAGAAGACGAACCCATGTTACTGCACTATCAAGACTCTGAAATCAATGCAGTATGAAATTCCTGAAACCTCAGAGAATCACAAAGCACAAATGAAAACAGGAGCCTTGTTTGGAATCATGTACAAAATTGTAATCTTCGCAATTGGCCGGAGTGTTTGAATGCATATCCTAGTAAATTAAACGAAAAAATGAACACACATTTCTCGACTCGACCATTTTGAGAATATCAATATATTCTGTAGAAACCTCTGAACTCACGTCAGTACCTGTTCGACATTTTGTTAAAATCCCCCTTGAATGATAGGCCAGATGATCAGTGACAACCACCAAGGTTATTCGCCACAGAACCACAAACAAATTCAGAAATGTCTCCTGTCACGTTGAGTGTGTCAGCTATTTTTACGTACTGTATAATTTATGTATTTTTATGGATCATCTTATGGAGATCTGATATTTGTGTTAAGATGATGCGGATAAATTGGTCAAAGTGACAAGACGTGCTTCACTTCGGCAAATGTCTTCGTTAGACCTCAATAAGCGTCTATTTATGCCACAAATGTTTGAACTCTTTGGTTCCGATATCACAAGTAACAAGATGGGATGCGATACAGGACAACAGTGAAGCAGAATGGAATGCTTTCACCCGACTTTCATATCGTTCACGCACTGCACGTGCCGGCTGGTACGTGGGCGTACTGTTCTTATCATTGTTAACAATACGCACCAGCACCTATGTAGCCCCAAACCCTGGCCCACCGGAGTTCAACGGTTCCGAACTGCTACAGGACATGGGAGAGCAAGTATTGGGACAATGCAGCGTGAAATTACAGCCATCATTGACGGGAATACGTCACTGAGGAATACAGTTGATACACAAAGCAGCAGAAAGTTTCAGAAAGTTGTATGTTTCATTTTTGACTCACCGGCTTCTAGAATGCCGATCAAACAATTAGACATAAGGACTGTAAACAAAGGAAGATGGCGTTGTCTTGCATCTATGACGTCACAGCCCGTCTTCCCCTGAAGCTGCGATTACAATATGCTTAAGCGATGGCTATCGAATTTGGGCAGTTGTTTGTTACTTTAGAATACAATGAAAGCAGATATGACTATTTTGTGTGTGTGAATGTATACTTTGTGTGATCTTTTATGACATCTTTAGAAATGTTGTGAGTTATTGTGTCTCCTTTAAAACAGTGTAAGGTAACTCCATGTAGGCCACAGATACCGTTTATAACTTTACATACAAGACCAATTATATGTCGCTACTCTATTCACAAGTGTTCACATCGCGAAGGATGTCAACACATATGTTAAGACTCAGTACCAGCCAAGGAAGTTAATACGTTCAACTGATGATGGTTTGCGGTTCATTATTACCCCACAGTTCCTTAAAGTACACAATGTTCGTACTTAGACGTACCTTACGATTCTCTCTCTGTAGTTCTTGAGCGAGACGGTTAGGGTTGGTCTTCTCGAAGAACCTTTTCAGTTCCTTGGATACATTCTTCATTTGGCTCAACCTCACGGGGTTGGTGTTGCAGATGGTTATGGTTGGGAAAGGCAATGGGCTGAACCCTATGCTCATCGATGTGTGTTTTGGCCAACTGTAGTAGATATGTATCAGGTAGGTCAGGTGATAAAACAGCATTGCCAAGGACGTCAAGAGGAGACAACTCCAAATTACCCTTGCGTACCAGCTCCGGGAGGTACTGAGAAAGGACACACCCTGCATGGAAGTTCTGTCAGCAAATCTTTGCAGAATGGATCGAAGGCACTTCCCACTTGATACCTGGTCACATACATCCCCTGCCATTGTGTCTGACTCGGGGTTCCACTGACTCGGATACACCAGGATAAGCTGTGCCAGACACTGCGGTGTGATCGGATACTACCGGCCCATATATACCTTCCATGCACGTATAGTAGTACTCTATAAATATAAATTTAAATTTATACTTGGTAAACATGGGCTCTATTATGAAACGTGTAATTGCGTTTACTCTGTCATTATCAAGGCCTTGACAACTGGGATCGTGTTGTTGTCAAGTGTCGATGCCGGAAAGAAATGTATGGACCTATCACGATGTTTGGGATTACATGCTGGTGTTAAACCCAACAATGATATTCTCAACATGGATGATTTGTAATAACTGTTTACTGTGTCCTCGAATTCCTGGATGTAGTGCATTAATTTGTCACACTGAAGCTCCATACAAAGAAATCATTACGGAAATCCACGTTCAACGATATCCTACTGTCACGCATTACCAGATATATAAACACACACTAACAATACATTAGAGAATTAAAAACGTTGTTAAATATCACGACGCATTATGGTGCTAGGTTGACTCTGTGTACATAGTTACAATGCGCTTAATACGCACTCTTAGCGTTTACTCCGGCCAGAGGAACAAAGTGCGCTCGGTGATCAACTCCCTGATATACAATCTGCCTGTCAGGCAAAGTTATCAGTTAGTAGTCACATTTCCATCTATTCCTACCTTGTACCCATTCTATGCTATGTGAACAAAAGCATTTTCGATCAAACTCAATTTTCAGTTTCTTTATTCGGTATAAAGGCCAACGGCCCATGTACAACATAATATACTGAACCGCAAAAGAAACGCAAGTTACTATTTTCAAAACATACGTTCCAAATGCATTCCTTTTAGGACAACAAAGTATACCATTACAGAACCAGGCATTCGAAGATGGTTTTGCCGTTGTTGCCGCTGATTCTTGACCATATCGCCCAAACGCAATCATTTTTTATGTTTTTCGTGTTTTTTGCATGAAGTTTTTGTGTTTTTCACACAAAAATGCGTGTATTTCACTCCAGTTTGAAGCTTTATAAGGCAGGTCATTCAAAAAAACACCATAGAACACAAAATTGACTGTGACAACGCGGAGAAAACATCCCACGTCTAACTGAACAGCAACGATAAATCGCCGTTGGAATGTTGCAGACCGGATCCACACCAACTAAAGTGGCCAGGCACTTCAGATGTCACGTGACAACAATCACAAGACTATCTGCAAGGCATCGTCAAACCGGTAATGTTCCAGACCGACCACGTTCAGGACGTCCCAGGGTAACAACGCCAGCGCAAGATCGTCACATCCGGGTTACTCATCTGCGTAACCGACAGCAACGAGCAACACAGACAGCTGCAACCATTCAAGGGCCACAACGTCACATCTCTGCAGACACTGTTCGTCGTCGTCTGAGGGCAGCATGGATCAGATGTCGCCGTCCTTACGTCGGACCGATTCTGACGCAACGTCACCGCCAAAATCGTTTACAGTGGGCGCGACAACACCAGCGTTGGCGACGTCAACAATGGCAACAACTGTTGTTTTCTGATGAGTCCAGATTCAACTTGTCCCACGCCGATGGGGAGGTGGAAGACTCATGGTATGGAGTGGCTTCAGCTACCACCACAGAACACGTTTACACGTGTTTCGTCAACGTGTGACTGCTGTAGTCTACAGAGACCAGGTCTTTCAACACCACGTTGTACCGCTCTTCCAGGCCAAACCTCAGCTCCAGGCGTTCCAGCAGGACAATGCTCGTCCTCACACTGCACGGGTCTCTATGGACTTTCTCAGAGGGAACAACATTGCTGTACTGCCCTGTCCCTCTCTGTCCCCGGATATGGCACCAATCGAGCATGTGTGGGATGAAATTGGTACACGGATACAGACAGCTGCTTAACCTCAAAACCTTAGAGATTTGGAAGCCAGATTGGTCAGGGAATGGAATCAAATTCCCCAAGCCTTCTTTCAGACACTTGTTGACTCGATGAGACGTCGTTGTGCTGCCTGCATTGCAGCCAATGGTGGTCACACGCGCTACTGATTGACACACTGTTTCGTGACATTTTTGGTGTGTGAGGGTGGAGTGATAACATATGCTTTTACAGTAAACTTGAGTGTTGTTTTCACCAGAGATCACGACTCATGTCTTCAACAATCACTTGTCTGTTGTTTTTTCGTAGTGTTAAGATTGTTTGTTCCACAGATTCAGAAATATTGACATTTCTAAATCAACTTGCGTTTCTTTTGCGGTTCAGTATACAAGATAATCATTATAATGACCGATGGGAATTTCTGAGAAATAGAGCTTCCTTAATAAACTTTGCAAACATTTATTAAAGTATTGATTTAATTACATGGTAGAAGAGTTTTAAACCTTACCATCGTGGGTGAATTACAATAATATCTTGGTATATATTTTGATCTGAGATAGTCATACAATCGACATTTTAGAAGGAAGTGATATTCATCTTCTACACAACCTAACGCACAAAATGTACATATTCTATTACAGCGGATAATGTCACACCGTCTACCAATGTTAACCATTATAGGGACCCCACATGTACGCATTAAACATAAAACTGCTCTATATTCCCTTTCTGGGATAGCACACAAATAATATTTAATTGACAAAAGAGGTGTTTTTATCCCCCACTTCATGTGTGATCCACACTAAACCAAAGCCATTACTAAATACTAAGTGTTTAACCTTCGATGCCCAAGTTATACGATTACATTCATCTCATGATTTACATAATAAATAACATTGTTTTGGATATCTAACAGTTTTCATTGCTAACAATTGTAACCAAAATATAATACATCGTTTGTGATAATCAATAAACAGACCATGTCTACCACATTCACCAAAAGCAGCATCATTCGAGACATAATACCCAACGCCTAAAAATATTTACAAAGTTTAATGTGAAAATGTTCAACATGTCCAATTTTGGAAAATCTCCATACCTCACTGGAAAAAAAAGTAAAATTGGTTTTATCTGTGTATAAAAAATCTTAAATATAACAGTGGGAGAAATATTTTGTAACTTATACTGTAGGTGTTTAACTAAAAATAAAGCCTTATTGGTTTTCTGAACAAGAACATTAATTGCTTTATATGAACATAATCTATTAGAAAATACAATTAACACATAATCATAATACGTTGATATCTTAACCTGAGGACTCCCAAACATCCATTTCTCTGTTCCCCTTAGCTTACCACCATTTCTGAACACTAATCTTTCTGTTTTATCTAAATTAACTTTTAATCCCCATTTAATACTCACCAAACTCACTTGCCTCATGTCGCATCACATGTGCTTCAGTGAGGGACAGAAACAGATTCCAAGAAACCTCTGGCGTCAATCTGCTGAATATGGTCATTCATACAACTCCTCCACTACCCGTGAAGATCCGGGTTAGAATATTGATCTTCAATAACCCATGCTTGTCGTAAGAGGCGACTAACGAGATCGGGTGGTCAGGCTTGCTGACTGGGTTGACACATGTCATCGTATCCCAATTGTGTAGATCGATGTTCATGCTGTTGATCACTGCATTGTCTGGTCCAGAGTCTATTATTTACAGACCGCCGCCATATAGCTGGAATATTGCTGAGTGCAGCGTAAACAAAACTCACTCACTCTCACCTATTTGTCTGTAATGTACACAAATCAATCACATCATAACTTATTTGATTTTAATTGGGAACCTGGAAAAGGTGATTGGGCTTGTAAAAAGTATGTTTCAAGGGATGTGTCTGGACCTACCCCGTAGCTAATATTCAGCGACTAATCTGCAGCAATTTTCAGTAAAATTCCCCTCTTTAAATGTTTTTTGCATCTCCACACCAATCTAAAATGACACTGGACATAAGGAAATCCTTTTTAAATCATCCTATCCAATATATTTTTCTATGGGTACTTTGTTGTGTGATCCTAATTTAGATACAATTAATTTCTCCAAAGATACTTATAACTACTAATGTACATAAGGTGCAAAGAATATGTCACATGTTCAAAGCTTTTTGTCAATAAAATTACACATTATTGCTTCTTCTTTGCTTTATTGGGTCTGAAAACATATCCTTAGAGTATATAACACTAATTTTGATATATTCAAAGTTAGTAAAGTCATAAAAAAAGTTTAGAAAAACACACATGAAAATGGCCCGAAGCTTTCACCTCCTGCAAACCAGTGTGCAATTCAATATGAAGCTCATTTTCCAAATAACCATCAAGAAACCTTGATCAACTTGCCCAGGACCAATATCTTAATAAACAAAACTTTGGCTCAGTCTTCAAATGTTGGAAACACCATGAAAAGCTAATGATTCCTCAGAATAATTACATACAGTTTGGGTTAAATATGTTTCAATTTACAATCCAGTTATATGACAAAATCAAATGGGAATTTTGTAATTGATTCTGTTCCAGGACTGAATAATGCCTGACCGGGGTGTTACCAAAACATAGCCTTTGTTTTTCTTTAGATGTTGAAATAATTTACATGGGTTATGATCCTAGTAATCACTTTCAGCATTATCTCATTAGTAAATATATTATTTAAAATAACCCAACCATATCTTAAAGCAGGGAACTAACTAAGTTAGTACCAAGTGATTGTTCTTCCATGATATGTATATAGTGTTAGTTTGCCTAGTTCTGCCTTAAAATCATATGAATCTGATATGTCAATCAATTAAATAATCATGAATAAATTGGTTTGATTGTTATTTATTTGATTACCTTTCCACGTTTACTAAAGGATACAAGATTCTTAAAACATACATTGCTATCATTTCCAGTGAATTAATTAAATGATAGTTGTGTTATTACACTAATAATGTATCAATATACCTCCCTTACCTGTAATTAATTTTAAAAAAACCAAAACAAATAATGTTCTGATAGTTAAGAAATGCACCACTTTTATTTACACTGTTCAATATTCCAGTAAGTCACTATTCAATACACCAATATCTTCACTTTTCATCTTATCACCCACTGCAAGTCAAGAGAGATATAATCGCCACCCTAGCCAGAAGAGCAAAGAACATCAGCCCCACAACCCAAGCCCTTGAAGTCGAGTTAGAACACCTTCGCCATGTCTTCTTAAACCTTAACAATTACACAGCTAACCTAGTCAACAGAACCATCAACACCACAGTCAACCCAAAAGACAAACCACCACGTCAACAATCAGCCCCGGTCATCATCAGTATACCATACATCGATACAATCAGCCACCATATCCGGGGACTACTTAAGAAGCAAGCCAACATAGATATTGTGTTCCAGAGAGGCACATCAAATAGAGATTACTAAACGAGTGTCTGTCAGATACCATTTATCTTTCAACGAGTTGTTTCAAAACGTATTTAACGAGCGAAAGCGAGTTAAATACGTTTTGAAACAACGAGTTGTAAGATAAATGGTATCTGACAGACACGAGTACAGTAATGTGTTTCTTACACACCATAAAATCGCACCATTTTATGGTTGAATGGATTCAAATTTCATTTTTTCTCATCGTAGGTGCGCAATAATACACAACACAACGTTTATGAATGAGTGACGTCACTTTGTTTCCTAATCACTACTCATCCCCATGGTGACCCTGCACAAAACAGTTTCTGCCACCTCTTCGCAACATCAAGGCAATAGTGATAATGATAACTAGATAAGATCACAGAAAATTAATTAAACCCTCTAAAACGATGATGTTACCTTGCAAATGTGGATGATTTTAATTCTTGCAAGCGAAAATTATTTGAGCGTGTGACGTCATCGTAATCGCTTGGTGGTTGTCGTCATCGGAAGATTGTTTTGATTATCTCTGCGCATTGGAGACCTGCACTTGTGTATACTAGTTTACGTTCAATGTTCTTCCATCGACTGGAGCCAAAACTTTTGAGTGTGTGTAATTAGGTGCACCCAGTGTGGTTGAATGTGACATTGCTGAGGTTACGTTCACTATCAATGGGGGACTACTCTTCTTCGCCACGTCCTTCTCGTTTTCCCGAGCCAGAAGCTGCCACTTGGAATGTAATGGAATTTACGGAGTTTTCAGTATGAAATGTGAGTTGATTACATCCTGTATGTTATCAAGACATAAACTTTTCATTATCATGCGTCGGAGGAATGTCACGAGCAATGACTTTTGTGTAGATCAACCGTTCCTGTACATGTTCGATTGAATAGAAAAGACGTGTGCCGCCATTTGCACCGATGAAGCCTTGCAAAACGTTCCATGTTGAACATTGTTTCAAAGAGTGTGTTTTGGTTCTGATTGTCATGAGTGAATTTGATAACATAAGAAATCACATAGTATCTCGGAGCTGGAAGTGGGTCTTCATCATGTTTATCAGTGAAAAATGTCATCTTCATCAATGCATCAAAGAAACAACGAGGCAAATCACAATGGACAGGCACAGGCGTTATCGTGTCAGGTATTTTTGCAAGACGACACACGACACTTGTCGCATCTCTCCAGTAAAAGTACCAATGTTGTACATTTTGAATATTCGAAGGGAATCCCGGGGTTTTATCTCTAACGGTGGTTTTCACAGGTATCACTGATTGTTCGAGCCATTTTGAATTCATGACTAGAAATCAAAAGTTTTAATAAAAAGAATTAGAAAATAAATAGATTCGTGTTATATTTATTCTACTTGTGACTCATTGTATAGATACCTATTTATGTTGCAATCGCGAAAATAACAGGTAGGTGTAAAGGGGTATTTTTTGCAAGAGTAACAGGTCTCTATTCGATTGAAGCACGAGTAACTTATCAATGAATTTTAATCAGGAAAGTAGTCCGTCATAACCTGACCCTAGGTCATCACCATGGAGTAGCAAATCACGGGATTAGAAATCGATCTCACACATATGTGTGATACCAGTTTTCTCACATGGGTTTCTCACCCACGGGTGTGTAAGAATTCAGCATATCCTACAAGCCAACGGTAAACCACGAGCAACAAAGAAGACCTTTCAGGCGTTGTCTACCACATTCAATGCGACTGTGGTGACTCATACACAGGAGAAACGTGCCGCCCCCTAAACCTACGAATCAAGGAACATCAGACATCTGTAAAGACAAAAGACTCCAAATCAGCCATTTCCGACCACACCCAAACCCACCCGAACCATACCATACTTTGGAACAACATCAGCATCCTAGAAGCCAACCGGTCAGATTACAAGATAAGAAAACTCTTAGAGGTAATCAACATCAAACGACTCAACCCGGCAATCAACAGAGATCAAGGTTATTACATCCCCAGAGCTTACGATCAACTAATCAAGCCTAATCAAGAATAACCCACCCTTTGTCTACTGGCTTCAATCATTTCTTATCACAACAAGTTTCATGTCGACACACGTACATCAACCTCTTCTATTGTATAAACCCAATACCCGTCATGTATATATTTCTCCTTGTGCAAATGGTGTGTATCATTTGCTTGATAACGGTGTTAGAATCTACACCGAAACGTCACAACTACTACTGCAACAAAGAAGTTGTCTATCCACAAAAAGTGTTTCACTTCATCATACCAGCTTCTAAATGCCACTTAAGGAAGGAAAAAAAGTCACTATTCCACTCATTCAATATAAGGTCCCATCTCTTCACAGAAATTTTGAAATACCTAATGCATGGTGTTATGGGCACTAATATGATTATTTTTGCGTGATAGGCAACTGCTGACATTGACAATATTTCCGTTTGAATAAAATATATTACTCCTAGAATATTTTGCACTATTAACAGATAGACCTTCAGATCATGATTTTGAAACTTTAAAAATGTGTGACAAATTAAAGAATATCTAAGAGCAAAGGAAACGATATACACCAATTGTTCTATAATGTAACAGTAATAATAATAATAATAATAATAATAATAATAATAATAATAATAATAAATGGATATTTCTTATGCGCCATAGTCCATCCAGAGCATGCTCAAAGCGCTACATATAAAAAGAGTCACTAGAGTCAAAGAGGAAGATATGACAATTCGTCAAAATGACCATGAAAATATTTCGCAGTTATAGGTTGTAGATTTTTTTGAAGAGGAAGGTTTTGAGTCCCGATTTGAATGCTTCTAAGGATGAAGCATTTTTTATGGGAGTAGGAAGACTGTTCCATAGGGTTGGTGCTGCAAATTTGAATGACCTATGGCCAAAGTGTTTGAGACGAACTTGGGGAACTGAGAGAAGATGTTGATTCTGGGAGCGGAGAGAACGGGCAGGCATATATGTTGACGACATCTCAGAGAGGTATGGAGAAGCTAGGCCGTGTTTGCAGCGGAAAACAAGAGTGCAGATCTTGAAATGAATTCTCTAAGACTTTCAAGTGATGTACAGCGAAAATGTAATGAAATTTGTCTGCTATGGCTGATGAGTTACAAAGGTTGCAGGTTCTATTTTGTTTTGTGTATTGGTCCAGCGACATTTTTCAATTGGTAGTTTATGATTTGTTGTTCTAAATTTAAGTAAGGGATAAGAGATAGATTTTGGTAGATAAAGGTAATTTTCAAATTTAGGTAATTTCTTGTAATTTTATAAGAAAAGCCTTTCGAACTGTTGGTAACTGAACTGTTCCATGATTGAAAAAATTGATCACTGAGAATCGTGTCGATCATACTAACCAACCACTGTCTGTCGGCTAGGCTTGGCATCAGTAATACATATGAAAGACCACAGTTGTTTAAAATTGATTCAATGTGGCTAACCCAGATTGATAGTTGGAAGATACATCTGATGTGATAAAGGTTAACAGGTCACACGATAGTTTTTCCGTTCCTTGTTTATGCCAGTAGCTTATCATTCTTTTAGCTATCGGCATTGTTAATGGTTTTCTGCCTAGCTCTCCATACACCATAAAGTTAGGTGTAGACATTTTAAGACCTGATGCTAACTTAAAAACTTCAGATGTACCTTTTCAAGAATATTTATATTTGAATTTGAATACCCCCAAATATCTGCAACCATACAAAAGAATTGGGAGTATCATGACATCGAAGGCTTTAATCGTACAGTCAAGTGGTAGATCAATGTTACGAGAATTTCTTAAAGGTATATACATACATTTTGTGGCATTTCACAGCTGATGATTTCAAACCGAAGGTAAATTTTCTATTTATGTGAAATACAAATCCAAGATAACATTAATGGTCAACAATCTCAATTTCTTTTTTTCTCAATGAAAAGTGATAGCTTACTAACTCTTCTTTTGCCACTTCCAAATGTGACTATTTTAGTCTTAACGATATTAATGTGGAGTTTCCATTTGTCGCAGTATCTTTAAAAGAGTTCAGTGAGTTTTGCAAAGATTTAGGGCTAGTGGCAAACAAGGCTGTATCGTCAGCATAGAGTAGTAACAACAACTGTACATATATCAAAGCATTGTCAGTCAAACCAGAGACACTCACTCCTTCGCAGTTCTCACTTGTCAGCCACTTTCAATGTCATTAGATATAGAATAATAATAGGGAAAGATTTTCACCTTGTCGAGCCCCTGAGTGACTATGGAAAAAGTCTGATATATTATCATTAAGTAGCACACATGATTTGATATTCTGGTACATATTTTACTAGGGCGAGGAACCTATCATTGACACTTTGACACAATTGCGTTAGTCTCTAGATATTCCGTAAGCCTATCATTGAGTATACCTGTAAATACTTTCCCCAGGCAGCTCAGGATGGTTATATAGGGCGATATGAATTTGTATCTGTTTTCGCATCTTTACCTTTATAGATTGGTTTGATGATCCCTATTAACCATTGTTCGGGTATAATGACGTTAACAATTATGAGATTGAACAAATTTACAAGGCAAGGGTCTACTATATTTACTGAATCAATAATGAAGTCATTTTCGATTTGGTCTAATCCTGCAGCTTTGCTTCGTTTAAGTTTTTTACTACTTTTATCAGTTCCTCTAGGGGTGAAATCCTTATTAAGTATATCATTATCAACTTCGGATTTGGGATTACTATGTTCAACAACATCAGAATGTCGGTTCGAATTTAAGTGTTTATATATAGAATGAATGGAATTTGCCAAGACTTGGTGTATCTTCATTGCTGGTATTTGTTCGTTTTGTTGAGAGCGCGCCAGAATTCTTTAGGCGCTTTGAATTGTTGTTCTCTTAACATCTTACAAACATTTTCTTTGTGTTTTTGTAAATGCTTTTTCATACACTTTTTATATTCTTTACTAGCATGCTGTAAGTACGAATGATTTAGGAAACCTTTATTTCTTCGGAAACGCTTTCTAGCTTTAAAATAACATTTCCTCTTGGAACGACATTCTTTTCCAAACCACGGTTTATTAGCGAATGCCTTTTTTGATAAGCCACGTTTCACGGACTTTACTCCAAATGTTACACGCGCGGTTTCAACGAGAGTACTAGTCAGTCGTGTTGCTGTTTCGGTTATGACGTCAGCAGGATTTGCTCTCCCGGATAACGCTTCTGATGTGAGTATCATAAGTTCTCCCATCAAGTCTGCATCAATATGTGTACAATACTCTTTGGCTTTAGCTCGATCATAACGGCGTGGCTTTTTATTCGGGGGCATGTCAGGTTCCTGTGCAGTTTTATTTTGTCGTTGGGTATTGCTGGCAAATGAAAATAAAAGTGGACTATGAACGTCGGAGTAAAGCGAAGAGAAAAAGTTCGACTTTCATATTTTGTAACAGCTGTAAACATTTCGGGGACGCAAGAAGATAGTCAATTGTACTTTGGTCTTTACAAGTGTAATCTCCTGCCGACGCCTCATCTCCGATTCGACCATTACAGATGAAAAAATTGAAATACTGACAAAGTTCTATTAGCAATTTACCATAATTATTTAGTCGCTTACACGGGGTATATTCAGATCGGTTAGATTAGTTTCGGGATCAAATTCACGCATCATGTCGTCAAGATTTATGTCTAATGCATCGAGGATGTTTTCATCCAGTTTAGAATAATCAGTCAGGGACCCTGTCCTGGCATTAAAGTCTCCTACAACCGACACCAGTTCTGTCTCTCATAACATGTACAGGAGCGATCTTTCTAACTCCACAAACATATCTGTAGAAGCATACCTTGACCCTTCCGGCGGTAGGTATACAACACCAATTATCATATCTTGGCTGACATTAAGGAGTTCTTTAGATATTCTAAACCAGATGGCATACTCACTATGATACTCTTCAATAGGTGAAACGTATGAGGAGTACTTATTCCTAACCGCTAAACCCAGGCTACCGGAACGTCTAAGTCCAGATTGTCTATGTTTTAGAAACAGAATATAGCCTTCTATGCATATATCATCCAAGTTGTCAGTTTTAGTTTCTTGCAAGATATGACATCAAACCTATATACAAGTGTAAAGAAAAATGTAAAAGGAAGTGTAAATACAAGTGTAAAGGAGTATTTAAAGGGAAGTGTAAATACAAGTGTAAAGGAGTATTTAAAGGGAAGTGTAAATACAAGTGTAAAGGAGTATTTAAAGGGAAGTGTATATACAAGTGTAAAGGAGTATATAAAGAGAAGTGTAAATACAAGTGTAAAGGAATATGTAAAAGGAAGTGAAAATACAAGTGTAAAGGAGTATTTAAAGGGAAGTGTATATACAAGTGTAAAGGAATATGTAAAGGGAAGTGTATTTACAAGTGTAAAGGAGTATTTAAAGGGAAGTGTAAATACAAGTGTAAAGGAGTATTTAAAGGGAAGTGTAAATACAAGTGTAAAGGAGTATGTAAAGGGAAGTGTATATACAAGTATAAAGGAGTATGTAAAGGGAAGTGTATATACAAGTGTAAAGGAGTATGTAAAGGGAAGTGTATTTACAAGTGTAAAGGAGTATGTAAACAGAAGTGTATTTACAAGTGTAAAGGAGTTTGTAAAGGGAAGTGTAAATACAAGTGTAAAGGAATATGTAAAGGGAAGTGTAAATACAAGTGTAAAGGAACATGTAAGGAATGTGTAGTATCTGACAAACATGTCTTCTTTGCCCATCATCCTATCGAGTCTATCAACAATTCAAACCACAAACTGGTAAAGAGTTTTGTTCAGAGATACATATTCCCTCTGACTAAAGGAAAGAATCCCATTTACTGAGGATATGCTGATGCACGCTATCCACGTATTGGTAGTAACAAGAGACATGATTTGTGATATGGTATGAACTCGTGGAGCAGAATGAGACATTTTACAAACGCTTCTACGTATAGTGTCACCCTGAACCTATCACAATGACAAGGCGTCTACTATTCGGTGGTCAGTATGGTGTGAATGTAACTTCATTTGCCTCAGGATAATTTCTCAACCGTTCCAGGAAGTTATAGCTTCGTGGATCAGCTCTAAAGAACTTTGAGACCACATGGTCGTCTTGCGATTGGTGGTGTAAAGAGTTATCCCTCTTGAGTGAATCTTCCAAGTATCATTTTCCAGTTGTGAAGTTTGTTTCTGTTCTTACAGGCCTTGACTTCTTGACTTTGTATTCTCTGTCAGCGATGTGCCCTGTAAACCGAAAGATAGTCCGGGGTGGGCGGCGGTTGAAGCGTTCACTCGTCACCCAAAGACCCTGGTTCGATTCCCCACATGATTACAATGTGTGAAGCCCATTTCTGGTGTCCACCGTCTTGATATTGTTGTAATATTGCTCGAGGCGGCATAAAACATAAATCACTCTTGAGGCCGGAACGAAAATCACTTTGTATTCTTGTCCACACTTCAAATCATTTTTAGAAGACGGATTAGACAAGTATATAACACAACTAAACTTGAGCAGAGGTCGCGTCTGTTCTTCGGTGTGTGTGTCATATAGAGTATTGTTCAACAGGTCAGCCTGACATGTAACTCTCCATATGGATCCACTTACACCACACCAGGAAATACAGTACATAATTACAGCGTGTTTGCGGTGTAACTTCATGCTGTGGTCGCTGCATTACACCACATGATGCAAAGGTCGCCGTCAGAGTGGCTGAATCATTGTAAATTTGCGTCGTGCTGTGTCAGCTATTTACAAACAACACTGAGAAATCATTTGACAAACAAGATAATTTATTCCAAAGAGATAAACATCTTCAGTTTCTGGATAAGATGACAATGACTGACCTTTTACTCTAAGCAACACCTTGAGCTTGGAAAAAGCTGGATGTTCCTGGAAAAAGTCAGTTCATAAATTCTATAAATACTCACACGCACGCACCCACGCACGCACGCACACATACATGCACACACACACACACACACACACACCACACACGGAAGACACGAAAGTATGTACTTGACCGAAAACGGCCTTGTGCTCAGTTGACAGTCCCAAAAAGTACCATTAAAGAGGATAAGAGTGATCGCTACTCGCCCCAGTCACACAAACAGTCTCACAATATTTGAAATTATGCCGCTGTTTGAAGGACGCCCAACTCCTGAATACAATGATTGATGCAATTCTACTCTTCAGGTAGACCCAATTGGGAAACAAAGTAATGATGAATGATGCTAGTTCACTGTTTGAACATGTTCAATCATAAAAAAACCTCTACCGCGATGGGTATCCAAATATTTGAAACCAACAAAATCGTGAAATACCCTATTGATACTAACATACAGTAAGAATTGCACCCATTCTTGAAAACAATACTATGGCTAACCCTGTTTTACTGAGTAAAACACATCCCATCCTGAAATTCCACGTTTACCTACAGTTTCGGGCTGGAGTTTTTCAAATTAAAAGACTTGTTATACCCAACATATACAAATTATGAAGTAATATTATACTATACATATGAATTCTGTCATGTTTAAGAGGAAGCCTGTTGAATAGGAATAGATAGTTGTTAGACATACGGAGGTGTCTATCGGAGGTACAGTGGAGACGAAGGATTGCAATCTGTGGTGCAGAGTTACGTCCCTTCATCATGCCTTGTTCCAGTTCGAGTCCCAGGTGCAACATAAACTTAAGCCTTGGTTTGCCACCACCTTACACTCGTGATTCACATAACTACAAAGAGTCTAAAACCTTCGTCAAGTTGGGTCGTCTTCTTACATTAATATGACGCCGTTCTAAACGTCTCCATTTCGACATCGCAACAGTAAAATTTCATTAAAACCTCATCGACACAAAATATTTTCTCCGTGATACTGGAATAACGTTGGTCAGATTCGCGGATCTCCATTCAAATTCAAAAGCAATGGCCACGAGATACATATGAAGTACCCCAATCAGCGCCATGTTGGAATGTGAAAGGGAGCTCTAGCCAGTGTTACGTGAGTGGGATCTTGTGTTTAACGAACCCTAGTGTTTTGTAATACGAGTCATCAAACGTAGATTCTCCTCTACGCTCACGTAGAGTCCGGCTCAAGTACCACTCATCCATGCACTGGAGGGCCGCTGGCTGGAAGTCCAGATGAAACTTGTTGGCAAACAATTCTTTCCTCTCTGGTAACTTGGCCAGATCTCCCACCCCGAAGATACAAATATATCGGACATATTTCCCCCTGGCAATCTCCACCAAATAACTTCCCTCCCTGCCACACCTTGTATCGGGCCAAGAAGGGTTTATTGACTGGATCTGTCTCCGGCTGACCTGACAAAGAAGATGCCACACAATGTACAAGGTATATAACATGGAAGGATTGAGAATGGTCAGTGTTAGAACTGGGAATGAGACAAAATGGGAAAACCCGGAATCAGCAGTTTCTTAGAAGAACCAGGGCGGTCCAAAGAATAAAGGACCAGGTTAAGATTAGAGATCTCATGAATACAAACTAGGTGGGATTAGATATGAGGACCTGAAACAGAGGACTGGTCCTAAGAACAAGGACCAGGATATAAGAAGGGGCTCTTAGAACAAAGAATCAGAGTAAGAGTAGGGGTCCCAAGAACGAGGCCTTTTATGCCAGTAACGAGTAGCAGGACAGGAGAGGTCCTAAGAACTGGTACGAGGACTGTTACGAAGAACGGGTACCAGGTAGGATGGTCTAGTTAAAGGGTAAGAAGCGAGGTACAAATAAGGAGGAGAGAAGCCAGGTCGAGTTAAAGGATGCGAGATCTTCAGAAGGAGGTCCAGGTTAGTAGGAGTCAGTGAGTGAGTTAAGATTTTAAGTCACATCGGCAATATTTCATCCATACTGTGACAGGTTAGTAGGTGACTAAGCAAGGCCGAGTTAAAGGTAGAATGCAAATCTTCAGAATTAGGTCGAGATTAGAAGGACAGAAAACAATATTAAGTTAAAGGGTAGGATGGGAGGTCTTTAGAAGAAGGTCCAGTAGAGGTACCAAGAACGAGTACGAGGACTGGGTGAGAGTGCGTCAGAAATATCATGACAAGGCTGAGTTCCAAATTATGAACATACAAGTCTATTTATATAACATATGTTATATTGGTGATTACACTTTCCTATTAAAGTACAAATTCTAGTACTTTTTTAGGTTGAGTCTCATGCGGGATTCGAACCCACACCCTCAGAGTCACGCACCTAATCGCCAGCACACAAGAATGGAAGTCGGACAACTGGTAGTCAAGACTGCGGGCTTTGTGTACTCCTCTGACAGGTGTAAATTGGCCCGGTTCCCACGGACGAAAGCTATGATTACACAATACCATTTTTTTTCTCTTTACCGTGACCATTATGATGCGCTTGATGTTCTTGACATTCAGCGAGAGCATCAATTATGTTGCATTTCTAAGAATGTTTAGGATCTATATCATTATAGTGGAACATTATTCATTTTCTTCCTACGCCTGGGATGTAAAACAATGCCTGGGATGCAAAATATATTTAGTCTGGATAAAAATGTGGGTGTTGAAACGGTGACACATTTGCCGTGTGGGAAACGTACCTTGATAGGTTCCTGGTATTTTGAGGTGCGGATTATGATTTAATGTTGCAAAGAACGTCTCATCCGGAAATTTGGTTCGTTTCAACCACATGAGCAGATCATTAGCTACTGGGTCGTGAACAATGTACTCCACATACTGACGGTTAGCGACCACGTGGACGGCGCCCTTTACTGGGCGGATGTTGTGGGGAGGAACGCCAGCGGTGCCCCATCGAGAATTTCGATCCGGTATTCTGTTGATAAGAGCAAATGATTACGCAAAGCATGACATTGTCTGCATAACATAGCAAACATCTATATCAGGACAGTAAGACAAGACGTCACACGTTGTTTCATTTCTACTTGCAATGATAGCTTCGTTCTGATAGCTTCTAATATAGCAGCGAACCTGAATTTTCGTTTCGCAATTTAAAATATTCTTCTGTAGGTTCTATTTATCCAATAACCTGTGTCCTATTTTGTTATGTTACTGAGAGTCTTTTGATTGAACAGCAACAGATTAATGAGGAAAGAGAGAGTGAGTGTTGTTTTGATTCCGCAATATTCCAAAAGTTCAGCAGTAACACGACAGAGAACACCTGAAATAGTCTCAATGTTGTATCAATAAGGGGAATCGAAATCTTGAGTGTAACGAGCGAACGCTTTAACCACTTGGCTAACCACTAGGATTACCACTAACCCAAATCGCCCCCCAACGCCACGAGGACAAGGTTTGACTATTATTTCAGTGCTGACAACTATGCACAATGACGTTGGGTCAAGTGCGGACATTTTTAGGATTCTGGCATGCAATCAGAAATCAATAAAGAAATCACATAGATATCAATAATCGATCACAATGTCAAGATTTGGTGTACTCTCTGCCAACGGCAACAACATCCCTCCTCTTCAATGACTGTCTCAGATGTTGAATTTGGCGTTGAGGCATTGTGTTCCATTCTTGATGGATTATTTGTTCCAATACCCCATGACTTCGTACTGGAGGATCTCTTGCGTTTTCTTCGCTCCATAATGTCCCAAACCGGCTCTGTTGGAAGGCCAAGGTAGAACTGTTACCGCCTCCTGACGAAAGAAGTGTACCGTTGGCCATTCAGATTTTGTCTGACCGTCACAAGGTCAAAGTTAGACTCACATGAGAGGCACCCACGCACCATCAATGAACCCCCGCTAAACGGTACTTGCTCCTGGATATTGCGTTGTGCACATGTAGTATTTCTGCCACGACGATTACGAGTTCGGCCATCAGTCAAAAACAAAACAAACTGACAAGTGGATCCTTCCCATGACGTTAAAATTCGAGTGACGTCGAGCCTGACTTGTCTTGCTGCTGTGTGCTCAATGTGTAGCAATGGCCGTTGGGTCTGGGTAAATGATAGGTTGTCTGGTTCCAGATCCGGTGAAGGTAAGGCGATTTCGGAACGTTCTGTTTTGCAAACAGCGATGTGGCAGCCACTCTGTTTTTAACGTGCCACTTGACATGAACGGATAAAGTCTGTTTTTATCTGAGAAGGGCTATATCCTGAACGTTTGCCATGCTCTACGTCAATATTAGCTTGCCGGTGTTTTCTGGCCAGTCGGCTGAGAGTCGATGGACGGCAACCAACATCTCTTGCAATAGCCCTCACTTACATACCACCTTTGAGCAGTTCTCAACTGAGGAGAACTGATTTATATATCAACAACGAAACCAATTGGTTTCCCATGATCTCGAGCTTTGAGAACAGTTTACTAAAACTTGACAGGTACACGTATTACACGCGTAGTCCACCTTCATCCTAGCACGTGCATATCTTAAATCATTGCATTGTGCATCCGTAGAGTCCAGTTAATCGATCAAACATCATAATGATAGAAAAATATATATGGCAATATGGGGGGTTAAATTATGGATGTTGCGATACTTATTTCAGTGTGTTTAGATCATCACGCGATACAACAGTGATACAAACAGGTATCCATATTCATCCCCTATATAGTGAAGACCCGGATCCGATTCCCATCCTGATAAAAGCGTGTTCATCAAAAAGTTACCCAACCTGGACATGGTTTCTGCAAGCCCGCCATACAGGGTCGGCTACGTACATAAAGCGACGAAAGTATTTCCACAGACGTAAAGAATGAGTGAGTGAGTGATTTTACGCCGCTTTTAGCAATATTCCAGCAACATTACGGCGGGGGGACCCCAGGAATAGGCTTAACACATTGTGCCCATGTGGGGGAATCGAACCCGGGCCTTCGGCGTGACGGGCGAACGCCTTTAACCACTAAGCTACCAACCGCCACCACAGACATAAAGAACTACAGTTAACTCCGATTATAACGAACTGAAAGGAGCTAGTAATTTTAGTTGGCATTTCGACAAAATATACACCATGGATTCAGGGAGAAAAACAAGACAGTTCGTAAAAAGCGTGTTCGGTACAGACATAGTTTACTTGAATTGAATAAATGACTACCAGAAGAGGTACTATACCCAACCGTGGCACATGTAAACATTTCCTCACCTTTTAACGGTTCCTTCAATGTCATTGGCGCCATCGTACGCTTTGAGAATCTGGACAAGCTCCATGTTGGTCTTGAGGGGAAACTCCTGTCCTGTGAGATTAATCAGATAACGCCACTTGTGTTTTAGCAGATCCTGCATACACACCAGTTCTGGTTCCAGCACGGTGAAACTTCCCCACTTTACCACCACCGACCGGGACGACAGGAAGACGTTGGGAAGACACGTTGTAAGTGAGGTCACTGAGTTTCGGACCTCCAACGACGACTTGGCGTCAACGTGAATACAATACACGTTGTGTGGACGGTAGATCGCGCGTAGTAGGCGTTCAAACTGTTCGAAGCTTTTATACATAAGAACTGTAAATGCTATGGGGAATTCCTCCTCGGCCTTTGAAACCTCTTGTATATACAATCTCTTGGACAGGAATTCTGTGCAGTTTGTGTTGAGAAGTGGATAATATTGCCTGATGTCATTATTTTGCGTTACACGCTTCCCTCTTGCTATTGCGTCTTTGTCACCTTCGAATATCTTGCTGCAGTTGATGCTGTGATCTATCACTTTCACCTGCCTCGACGGAAGAATATCCCAGAAAAACAGTCCGTATAATGTGAACAGACAAAATGATGACGTCACTATTGTCAGAAGGAAACGTCTGAATATCCCCCCCGGACCCATCAGTGATCTGCAAGAAGTTAAAGAGACATGGATCAATGTATACTCAAGATACAACACAAGAACAAAATAGATTATTTATAAAAATTTACAAATTTTGAAAAGATGATATTTACAAAGCTTGTACATTTCTGTAAATTCAGAAAGGATTGTACCACAACTTCTTTCAATTTCTCCTTTTCCCAAGGCTCCCTGGTTTTAATATCTCTCCCATGTCAATGTCAGAGGAAGTGTATAGATCAAGTATATATTTCAAGCATCTGTTGTTCTATTTGCCATGAGTTTATGTTGTGCAAATACATGCTTCTTGCATGGGATATATTTACACATAGGAACTGCAGGAACAAGCCGTATTTAAATATTATCCATTCATATTAATGCAACTGGACTCGACGCGTGGAGAAATAGCAAAACAATATTGTCTTTCAATACATTTTTGAAAGCTTGGATAATTTTTAAGTAACCGGTTTTTATATTCGCTGTCCTCTGCGTTCTATAAATAAGTATAACTTCACTCAATCTGTATCCTTCCAGTTCTATGTTTACATTTTCTAGCTAGCATTTTCTGAACTGTGATTTTAAGTGTATGTTTTCGCTGTTATCATCAAACGCGCAACTATGTCACTGTTCGAATAATAAAAATTACGTACAGCTACGTTACATGGATTAAATCAAACCAGACAAATGACATGTCCTAAAAGTTTACTCTTGCCGGGACGTAATAGGGCAATTGTAGTGGAATACATTCTCTATTTAACACCTGTCTCAAGGGACATGCCATTTTTGTGCTAAGCAGTGGGTGTATTCACGAGTAATTATTTGAAAAACTTTCAGTTTAGTCCTGTAATGTGTTCATTGGCATTCATGAACATGTTGATAGATACTTAGTTATGCTGTCCAAACACGGGTGAATTGAGGCAAATAAATAAATGAATACCTTCTTTAATAAATCACAGTGCAACTAATTAATTTGATAATGTATACTACTTATATGACAATAGTGTGAGATGAATGTACAAATCTGCAGCCCCCCAACCGGAACCGCCGGGTAAAGGACAATAGCTCAAACTTCCGTCTACTTCCACACACGGACGGTAAAACTGCTCGTTATCCACCACTCGTGTATCGTGTACATTTATCCTTAAATCTGTCTCCAGATGGTGCACTATTGCCGTGTTGAGTAACATGATGGTGTATATTCAATATTACATCTGTCTCCAGATGGTGCACTATTGCTGTGTTGAGTAACATGATGGTGTATATTCAATATTACATATGTCTCCAGATGGTGCACTATTGCTGTGTTGAGTAACATAATTGTGTATATTCACTATTAAATCTGTCTTCAGATGGTGCACTATTGTCGTGTTGACTAACATGATCGTGTATATTCAATATTAAATCTGTCTCCAGATGGTGCACTATTGCCGTGTTGAGTAACATGATGGTGTATATTCAATATTAAATCTGTCTCCAGATGGTGCACTATTGCCGTGTTGAGTAACATGATGGTGTATATTCACTATTAAATCTGTCTCCAGATGGTGCACTATTGCTGTGTTGACTAACATGGTGATGTATATTCACTATTAAATCTGTCTCCAGATGGTGCACTATTGCTGTGTTGAGTAACATGGTGGTGTATATTCAATATTAAATCTGTCTCCAGATGGTGCACTATTGCTGTGTTGAGTAACATGGTGGTGTATATTCAATATTACATATATCTCCAGATGGTGCACTATTGCTGTGTTGAGTAACATGATGGTGTATATTCACTATTAAATCTGTCTCCAGATGGTGCACTATTGCTGTGTTGAGTAACATGGTGATGTATATTCAATATTAAATCTGTCTCCAGATGGTGCACTATTGCTGTGTTGAGTAACATGATGGTGTATATTCAATATTACATATATCTCCAGATGGTGCACTATTGCTGTGTTGAGTAACATGGTGGTGTATATTCAATATTAAATCTGTCTCCAGATGGTGCACTATTGCCGTGTTGAGTAACATGATGGTGTATATTCACTATTAAATCTGTCTCCAGATGGTGCACTATTGCTGTGTTGAGTAACATGGTGGTGTATATTCACTATTAAATCTGTCTCCAGATGGTGCACTATTGCTGTGTTGAGTAACATGGTGGTGTATATTCACTATTAAATCTGTCTCCAGATGGTGCACTATCGCCGTTTTGAGTAACATGATCGTGTATATTCAATATTACATCTGTCTCCAGATGGTGCACTATTGCCGTGTTGAGTAACATGGTGGTGTTTATTCACTATTACATCTGTCTCCAGATGGTGCACTATTGCCGTGTTGAGTAACATGATTGTGTGGGAACTCTCCCCAATCCTCATGAGATCAAGGAGCCAGTTCCTTTGTGAATAACATTTTTCTGTGAGATAATAAACAAACACATTCAAACATCATATACAGTATTTGCGCGAGTTTTGTTTGGTGCCAGTTTGTCCATTTGTGCACACATATAGAAAGAAACATGTATTTGAATAGGAACTGCGTTAGAACTGTTTAACAGCGGTATGTTACATCAGTACATGTCACATCCTGACTCTACGGGACTGTAAGCATTGAGTCTATATGTACATCATTTTATCACATTTCCTTTTCAAACATATAAATGGGTCCTTCTGCTCCTTACATCCATCTTAAAATAGGTTTAGGTATGACCAGTTATCTGTATTGCATTCTACTGGGAGCTAAAATATTTGAGTGCACTTATTGTACATGCACATCCACTTTCTACATGCTAAGGCCAAGAGAATAAAGGAGGAACAATGTCAGTAGTAGGTTTGATAGGTGATGGATGCTTACTTTCTTACTTGAATCATAGGATGTAAAACTCAGTCAGAGTAGAACTGAAGGTCATGCTCTCTGTCAGCCCTAGGATCACGTGATGTGTCACTTTATGTTTCATGTGTCATCACCTGTAACTTCTAGGAAGATTTATTAAGGACCATAAAATTATCATTTTGAGAGTGACAGATGTCTGTATATGTTTTAAAGTAGCAGAAGACCTTGTTTGTATTCTATATTCAAAGTTTTGTTATCCATTTATCATTAAATTACAAAATAATGTTCAACTGTCGCCGGTGAGAACTGTTTCTCTTCATTTGCGTCCAAAGGCCTTGAATTAAACCAAAGAGTGGGTGAGTGAGTATAGTTTTACGCCGCTTTCAGCAATATTTCAGCAATATCACGGCGGGGACAACAATAATGGGCTTCACACATTGTACCCATGTGGGGAATCGAACCCGGATCTTCAGCGTGACGAGCAGACGCATACTTTAACAAAAGATGTCAGAAGGTAGCTTTATTGTGCTTTACAACTCAAGACAATAACTAAGGCGGCGCTGTTGTATTTCTTGAAATTACGGAGCTAAATAAGAACGGAATGAAGACTGTAATTGCATACTTAAACTATGCGGGTTTGAATGTATAATTTCGGGTAATATGAAAGATCACAATACTTTTTCAAATGATTACGGTAATGCGATTCGTATTTATAAAGCTGTTCTGTACGGTATAGAACTGCATGCGGAACGGAACGTTTTATATCATTTTCAAATACTTATTCATGCTGGTGAAAATATCAAAATACAAATGTTGGTTGTTGTAATCTACTCCAGTGAGCGCGTATCTGAGATAAATCTACTCGAATATTA
This sequence comes from Haliotis rubra, assembly GCF_003918875.1. Taxonomy (NCBI): domain Eukaryota; kingdom Metazoa; phylum Mollusca; class Gastropoda; order Lepetellida; family Haliotidae; genus Haliotis; species Haliotis rubra. The sequence goes on from NW_025767519.1 coordinate 449,177, forward strand.
TTTGATCGGCGGACTATGTAAAATACGGAATAAGTGACCTACATACCAATTCATCAGTTGTGACTAAGCTACTGGAATCTAGGCTACAGAACGAGAATCTAACCAGCATCTAACATGCGAAATGAATAAGACTAGACAAAGAGACTGGGAATATACACATGGGTGTCAAGAAACACTGAAAAGAAATATTCGTGCTATGCATAGACCTCACTGGATAGTGCCTAAAATTAATCGGTTATCTGAACTAGTATTTACAATGTTAGGTATTTCGAAAAGTGCTTCAATATTCGTTAGGAATGCTTCAAACTTAACTCTAAAATTTTTCTAGACGATAATTACGAAGCAATAACAAGTTAGACATAAACAAGAATAAAGTTTAAATGTTTCTTACCTTAAAACAAGAAAGCGAGCAGCTGTAGAGTTCCTTGGGTTTATTCAAGCAAGTGTGCCTGAGATGGAACAACCCAGGATTTTATACCTTACAGCTCCACTCGTTTACCATTTGTCTAAAGTTCAAATTTCCAGATGCATCATCTACCCTATGCTGACTAAGTTTACAACACGAGGTGGTAAGAAGGTAATTCAAACCGAAACATGAGTCTCATTAAACTAATGACTTTTCAGCCGATCCGAATTATCTCGTGTGAAAGTGAAAAGACACTACCACAAACAACTATGGCTACATTGAATTCCATTTCCTTGTTTCATAAGGAAATAGTATTTACAAGTAATTTTTAATTTTAAACTTTAATAACATCGTATTTCTATATTTTATGGCGAGGTGTAGGCAGCATGTGGTTAACTAAGACGTCACAGACTGACCCTGTTTGATGAGGTCGTAAAATGATTCACAATTCATCTGGCTCACTGGTTACACCTGTTATGTATTCTTTGTGCTTATTCAATGCGGTTGTGTAATGCACAATGTGATTGATATAATATCAAGTCCGTACCAGACCGCCAAACTTTTCTGGCGGCAGAGCCTCGTTTTGAGATTTCCACGATTTCCAGATTTCCGTTTGTCAGAGCACGCTGTACGACAGAGCACGCTGCACGACGTGTTTGCAAGGATTAGAAGGAGCGTAGTGTTGCAATATACTAGTGCTCAGATGTATCAAATAATACTGATTAATATGTTTATGTATCCAGTTGAATGAATTGGTCTCAAAATTCTGGACTGGTTATTGTACGAAGTTGCGTAATAAGACGAAACCCAGTCAGCAGGAAACGAGACTGTTGTGTAATCAATGTATTGACTTGCCTAACAAGGTTTGAGTTTATTTATGGTGTAGCCGGGGCGGTTGGGCAGCCTAGTGGTTAAAGCTTTTGGCTCGTCACGCCGAAGACTCTGGGTTGATTCCCCACATGGGTACAATGTGTGAAGCCCATATCTAGTGTTACCCGCCGTGATATTGCTGAATTACTGCTAATAGTGGCGTAAAACCATACTCACTCACTCACTTTATGGTGTAGCCAAAGTCAACTAGCGCCAGCTGATAACAAAATATCTACCAGCGATTGTCCATGGCATTTTACGACAGGAGAAAGGGGATGGTATGATGATAATCTCGAGCTTGTTCAACAAAAGTTGATTTTTGATTCGACTTAGCTGCTGGTAATACATGCACCTGAGTCGGGAATACTTATCTGCATTAAATCAAGAGATGTACCCGAGTGCAGACACGCCTCACTAACTTCATCTTTGATGGATTAGTTTAAGGTTGGCGTGGACACTTTTGTGAAAATATATGAAAATGTATGAAGAAATATATGCACTGTAATAGTATGCTTAATGCCAGGGACACTGTAAACATGTCGTACTTTCTAAAACAAGAAACTAATTTTGCTGATTTTGCACATGTAAGACCATTTCCTGTGAACCCCGCCGTTATGTGGCTGGAATATTGTTATAAGCGACGTAAAACTATACTCACTCTACTTCTTGTGTAAGCTATTTATACTAAAATACAACTTGTGGTTTACTTGAAACTATATCCTTCATTGGCATCCTGTTAAAAGAACATATAGGATTAGGAGATATGAGTCGATTAGATGTTATACGGATAAGGCGAAGGATGGACTCACCAGCGCTTGTTAACATCAGTCAATGCCCAGAAACTCTGTAACTACTATAAAAGTGTGGCAAGGCAGAGCAACGCATACACTCTTGCAGTCAGGGAAATCGTTCGTCGTAACAGCAAGTGCCTTAAATGGGTGATGTTCTGACAATTGTACTATTCAATATGCTAGAGCGCATCCAACTCCAACAATAACTAAGTACAAAGGCTGTAACACGGTTGTACGCATATGTCACGTACTGATAGCATAAGTTTGCAGAAGTCGATAATATGGAAATAAAACAGCATTTAAAAGTCATCATATATGTAAAATATAATGGACATGTACTAGCGACCGACTGGGTTGATGCCATAGGGAATGAGGTTACTGAGCTGATGTATAAGGGGTTAAGATATGGAGCAGGTGTATAAGGGGATGATATAAGGGGGCCATTGGATAAGGGGTGAGATAAAGGGACAAATGTATAAGGGGGTGAGATGAGGGGCCGTTGGATAAGGGGTGAGATAAGGGGCAGATGTGTAAGGGGATGAGATAAAGGGGACAGGTGTGTAAGGGGTGAGATAAAGGTACAGATGTGTAAAGGGGTGAGATAAAAGGGACAGATGTGTAAGGGGTGAGATATAAGGGACAAATGCATAAGGCGATGAGATAAGGGTCAGATGTGTGAGGCGATGAGATAAGGGACAGATGTGTAGGGGGATGAGATAAGGGACAGATGTGTAAGGGGTGAGATAAGAGACAGATACATAAGGGGATGAGATAAGAGACAGATATCTAAAGGGGATTAGAAATGGGGTCAGATATGTAAAGGGGATGAGATAAGGAGTCAGATATGTAGGGGAATGAGATAAGAGACAGATATGTAAGGGGATGAGATAAGGGACAGATATGTAAAAGGGGATGAGATAAGAGACAGATATATATATGGGGATGAGATAAGAGACAGATATCTAAGGGGATGAGAAATGGGGTCAGATATGTAAGGGGATGAGATAAGGGACAATTGTGTAAGGGGTGAGATAATGGACAGATGTGTAAGGGGATAAGAAATGGGGTCAGATATGTAAGGGGATGAGATAAAAGGGTCAGATATGTAAGGGGGTGAGATAATGGACAGATGTGTAAGGGGATAGAAATGGGGTCAGATATAGTAAGGGGATGAGATAATGGACAGATGTGTAAGGGGGTGAGATAATGGACAGATGTGTAAGGGGATAAGAAATTGGGTCAGATATGTAAAGGGATGAGATAAAGGGTCAGATATGTAAGGGGTGAGAGATAATGGACAGATATCTAAGGGGATAGAAATGGGGTCAGATATGTAAGGGGACAGAGATAATTGACAGATGTGTAAGGGGGTGAGATAATGGACAAGATGTGTAAGGGGATAAGAAATGGGGTCAGATATGTAAAGGGGATGAGATAATGGACAGATGTGTAAGGGGATGAGATAAAAGGGTCAGATATGTAAGGGGTGAGATAATGGACAGATGTGTAAAGGGGATAGAAATGGGGTCAGATATGTAAGGGGGGATGAGATAAGGGGACAGATGTGTAAGGGGGTGAGATAATGGACAGATGTGTAGGGGATAAGAAATGGGGTCAGATATGGAAGAGGGATGAGATAATGGACAGATGTGTAAGGGGATGAGATAAGGGTCAGATATGTAAGGGGTGAGATAATGGACAGATGTGTAAGGGGTGAGATAATGGACAGATGTGTAAGGGGATAGAAATGGGGTCAGATATGTAAGGGGGATGAGATAAGGGGTCAAGATATGTAAGGGGTGAGATAATGGACAGATATAGTAAGGGGATAAGAAATGGGGTCAGATATGTAAGGGGATGAGATAAGGGTCCAGATATGTAAGGGGTGAGATAATGGACAGATGTGTAAGGGGATAAGAAATGGGGTCAGATATGTAAGGGGATGAGATAAGGGTCAGATATGTAAGCGGATGAGATAAAGGACAGATATATAAGGGGGTGAGATAATGGACAGATGTGTAGGGGTGAGATAAAAGGAATACGTGTGTAATGGGATGAGATAAGGGACATATGTGTAAGGGGGATAAGAAAAAGGTCAGATATGTAAGGAAATGAAAAAAGGGACAGTTGTGTAAGGGGAATAAGATAATGGACGGATATATGGGGCATGGTGGGCGAGAGCTGGCTTAGGCGCCAGATTGAAGTGATCAGCGAGCTTGAGGTGTCAGGATCCAGGCCACCTGTGACCGGGCGTAAAAGTCCCTTCGAGTCAGCTTTGTGTACGGGCTCTCTTTCAGTGTTGTCGCACCCCTGGGTGTGCAGTACGCACAACCCTGTGCATAAGAACTCACGAATCCGTTGGTATATGACCAGATGGTGGCCACATGAATACGTTACAAACTTACCCTGAGTGGCGAAGGTACAGTAACGTGCAGTAAGCTTGGACAAAGTACTGTGACTATGCGTCCCAGTCCGCCCAGCTGTGAATGGAGTACCTCGTAAGAATGGGGAAAGCCACAATAACTCGGCGCTCCCTAGTGGCTGCAAGAGTTGCATATACTCCCAGGGAGTTGAAGTTGATAACACGATGGGCCGTTGAGATTAACATCCAATGATCGAGGGGAAAAAATACCAGCGCCTTGAGCAAGCACTAGTTGCCTGGATATGTGCGCTATATAAATATCGTATGATAATAATAAGTTGGTGCTCCTAGTGGCTGCAAGAGTTGTATGCTCCCAAAGGAGTTGAGATTGATAATACGATGTGCCGTTGAGATTAACATCCAATGATCGAAGGAAAAAATACCAGCGCCTTGAGCATGTACTAGTTGCGTGGATATGTGCGCTATATAAATATCTTATAATAATGTGTGAGGGGATGTGATAAGAGACCGTTGTGTCAGGGGAATTATTTTATTTGATTGTGGTTGTCCATGTACTATCCCATGATCACATATGTATTATTGTGTTTTATTACCTGCGAGGGAGGAAATATCGGAGGTCATGTTTTTCCTGGGCCAAAATATCACTTTGTCATGGTGACCTGACTTCAGGTATAACGCTCAAGTCTCCTCTGTGACGTTGCGTTCTACATGCGGCGACGGCGGGTAGCCAGCCTATGTTTGAAAGTAGATTTGGGTTTATCCTCAATTTGACGACTTCGGTAATAAACAGAATATTATATTCGTGCCCATAGCATACTATGTTTACGACACTCGTGCCTAAATATCGGTATATCCCTCGCTCTCGCTCGGGAAATACCAACACTTAGGCACTGGAGTCGTCATCATAGTATGACATGGGCACTGATATAATATATCCTCTATATACGTGCTTCTGGCCTCACTCACTACATCATACTGCATGTATACCACATAGGAACACGGCATGAGTAGGTCAAATGTTATTTGTTAATGTTAAAGGTAATATTTGTTCAAAGGACTAAAAAATCAAAGCGCGTTCCAATGTGAATTTAGGCATGAGGTAATCCCACTACACAAATTTGGTTTCCCTTTTGACATATTTCGATATCGGCTTAGCACAAAAAACACATCCGATGTTCGAAAACATGTTTACGCATTTCTGCTGTGTGTCATCATTGAAACTGGTGTGGTTTGTCCTTAACATACAAAACCAAAATAAAACCAAAGCAACACAAAACCAAAAAAAACAAGCTAACTCAACTTATTAGGTAATCTGCTGAACCTTTATCCAAACAGCATGGCCTGTATGATAGATTTATATTTATCATCCAAAACTGTGTTCCACAGGAGATATTGCTTGTGTGAGATCAAATGATATCTCCTAGGAGATATCGTTTTGACAGTAGATTTTGTACAATGCCCTGACAATGCTATGACGTCATCAACTTGATGACGTCACAATGCTATGGCATCACTGCACTGCAAGTCTAATAATAGTACAGTGTTGAGAGATGTACATTTTTCATTGAAAGCTAATGAAGAATGATTTTACCCTCGTGTCTACTGATATCAATTGACACTCGTTGATAATAACTCGTTGATAAGTTAAAAATATCCTCGGCAAGCCTCGGATATTTGTAACTTTATCAACGAGTGTTGAATATAATTGATATCAGTAGACGCGGGGTGAATTCTCTATTCCCCATATTGTCGTTTAGATATTGTTCAGGATGTATTCAGAAATGTTTGACACAATCAAAACACATGCGATACATTTTCTCTATTATTGGCAAAATGTACATACATGTGTCTTTATGAGCTTCAGTGTCAGTTGGTAATGACTGATGTAAAGTGTTCCGGTGCTACAAAATTAATTTACAATTCTGATAACTTTACAACTTTTGTGAATTTTCTATACAGCATGAACATTTTCTCTGAAGGTAAAGGGATGTCATGACAATTCAGTTTAGCCACTAATCTAACACAAAAGGGAAGCCAAAGCAGCAATTGACTTATCACAGAGCAACGTCGAATATTCACATATTATTATGCATAAAATGCTACTGGTTATTCCTGTGTTATTAATATTTATTTATGTATGAAAGTGTTCACTTCCCTCTGCATAGGCTACATTTGGTTTTACAATGACTTAATAAAGTTACTACAATTTCTGGTAAATTGGACGATGGCGATCACTTAATTGAAGTCTGTGGTACCTAATTGTGAGCCCCAGTGCCAGGGTCGCCTGAATCAGCTTATCCTCTGAAGCTTCCATTGATTGCAAATCCAACAATTGGTGGCACATCGCTCTTATTATAAGTCTGTCGACTTGTGGCGGCGCGCAGGTCCTGTGCTCAAAGCTCAGGTCACAAATCGCCGAAGTTAAGCAGCGTCGAGCTCGGAGAGTCCATGGATGGGTGACTGTATTTGGCAGCTTGACTCCTGAGAGTTTCTAGTACTTGAGTCCTGCCCCACAACGAGAGCACATGTGACACATGTGGTCTCACCCTAGGCAAGTGAGTTTGTTCAAAATTGTCTCTGTTCACCCAGCAGGAAAATGGGTACCCTGTGGAAAAAGTCATATGGCTATATCCTTCTAGCGCCTAGCAGGCAGCTTGGGTTATCCGGGGTAATAATGTGCTGTGCCTTGATTGTTAAGCGCTATGAGCGTACCTAGTGTGGCGCTATATAAATGGACACATTATTACTGTGAGACAGACTAGACTCCACCCCATCCTCCCGTGGGTTAATCCTTCTACTGCTATTCTATTGTTGTTACATTATTACTTTATAATTGTTTACTAATATATTTTTTACTTGTTGGATAAACCCAAGCATATTGGATAGTCAAATAGCATAGAAAAGGGGTGTAGATACAGTATTACAATACGGGACATTCTTCCTCTACGTCATTCAATATCATTAATAACTTACATATCTTTCAACAAAGTTGAATGCATGCACAACTAACTCCGGTGCCAAATGATATAGTTTCAACCGAAGTGCGTCACTATTGATGCCATCAAAATCTTCACGAAAGTCAATGGAATCACCTTATGGTTATCACTTACCAACAAAATAGGTCCTTGCCAAATACCTTTACAGAGTACTGTACAATAGGCTTCCCTACAGACCGCCGGACCGTCAACTATCTCGTCATACTTGTCATTCTATGATACAACCATGTAATGTCAGGCCATCGCCCCGTGACAGTGACCCATCATAGACTGATTTTTTTTATATGCGACTGGTCTTGTATCATTTCGCTTCAGTATTTGGGTATTTCCCAGTTTTCTAATAATTGTTAGGCTCCAACCTTTTCTAGGCATGAGCGTTCAATCGTCGTTTGTTTTCCTCAGCGTCATTTTCTTATTATATATTTTTGACTACAGGATTTATATAAGCTTCCTTTCGGAAAAATGATGTTTTTGTACCAACCTTTTGCCGTATTTTGGCATTAGATTGATGTTTGATTTCTAATGTAGTAGACGTAGTGTCTTATACATTCAATGAAACAGAGGGGCCAAAAATAAACAGAGGGCCAAAAATGTAACTGAAAGCAGAGAGAAACAGAAACTCAAACACCTGGACATGAAGCTTCGAAATGATATATTCATATTCATAAATATAACTCAATTTGTAAATAATATGAAGGGCAGCCGCAATCAGTAGCTCCTTCTATTCTGTTGATAGCATTAATCATTATAATCTGTGCGGAAATTTCAGTAACTGAAAACTGAAGCCCAGGTTGTTTCCACCCTGTGGCCCTCTGGCAGGGGAGGAGTCTTACATCATCATATCGACGCCTCACTCCTGAAGTGACAGAGAGAATAGAAAACTCAAGAGCATAACCGACAGCATGGGTAAGCCAGTAAAACAGAACAAGATAGCATCTGATTAACAAAATTCTGGTATGAACTCAAACACCTGAATAGAACAACTCATTCGAATACTAGACATGAAGCCCAAAACAATATCGAAATGAACGACTGGCTAGAACATCAATCGGTCCCTGGCAGAGAGCTTCCCTCGACAATTCTTTAACTCTTTACACAATGAAAATGACGATGTAACATGTGGTCGATAATTTCTTTGAGAATGAAAACCCATCAGCTCCACAAGATCCGAATTCAGAACTCCCCATACCGAGGTAATACTTGATTCCCCAATTCACAATAAAGATGAAATCTTAGATAGCATTAACCAATTGAAATGATATAAATCACCAGGAATTGATAAAACAATATCTGAATATTTTAAATACTCAGATCTTATCGTTCCATACTTAGAATTGCTCTTTAATTTGATATTAGAAAATGGTACATTCCCAAAATGTTGGGCAGTTGTCATAATAGTCCCTATCCATAAACAAGGTAACATAAATAATCCAAATAACTACAGAGGCATAACACTACAGAGCATATTTAGTAAAACGTTCACTTCTATAATAAATAAAAGACTTGTAAACTGGGGAGACTCAATGGATAAGATCAGCGAATCGCAAGCTGGCTTCAGACAGGGATATACGACAGTAGATAATACGTTTATACTACAATGTATTATTCAAAGGTATTTAAACTCTGAAGGGGAAAAATTCTAAGCATTATTTTCAAAAGCATTTGATTCAGTACTACGAAATAAACTTTGGCTTCTATTTAATACTCACGTCCTCGGTGGTAAAAAGAGTAAACTTTATGCAATATGTATGAAAATGTTAAGGCCTGTATTGAAAGTAATCATAATTTCTCAGAAACATTTGACTTGCAACTTGGAGTAAGACAAGGCTGTATACTTAGCCCATTTCTCTTTTCCTTTTTTCATAAATGAGTTAGCACGTCAAGTCGAAACTAACTGTGTACACGGGATTCAACTCCACCCTGAAATAGTTCATATTTTCCTATTGCTATTTGCAGATGACATTGTTTTGTTCTCAAGCACGATTAATGGCTTACAGAATCAAATTAATGAACTTGAAAGTTACTGCGAAAAACCCGAAAATTGTTGCATTCAAAAATGGAGGCAAATTGTCTAAAATGGAAAAACTGGTTATATAAAGGTACGAAGCTGGAGTGTATTGGCTTTTATACATATTTGGGACTATATTTCACCAGTGGCCTGTCATGGACGATGCATGTAAAATATGCAGTGTTACAGGGACAAAAGGCATTAATTGGAATTATGAAACAGTTCAGTGTAAATTGGTAATATTAACTACTCTTCATTCTTTAAAATGTTTGGTGCCAAAGTCAGTCCAATTTTATCATATGGGGCCGAAATTTGGGGAATAACAAAATTGAAAAAATCCATTTATATGCATGCAAAACTTTCTCGGAGTTAAAATTAACACTATTAACACAGTGATTTATGGTGAATGCGGGAGGTATCCAATGCACATTTGTACAAGCATTAAAGTGTTATTAAATACTGGCTAAAACTGTTGATTATGCCTTCAAATCGCTTACCCAAGAAGTGTTATAATATGATGTTGTTATATGAAAAAGTGGACAAAATGCTGGGCAACTAAAGTAAACAACTTTCTATATTCTATTGGTTTTGGAATTACATGGAATACACAATATGTCGAATCACCTACATTATTCATATACAATCCTTAGACGACAAGACTAAAAGATATGTATATTCAAACATGGTGTGAAAGGGCATCCTTATCAAATAAATGCATGTATTATTCATTGTTTAAAAAATGCCATAGTCCTTGAGTCATATCTATCCTGTGTTAATGTTAAAAGGTTTAGAATAGCACTGGCCCGATTCAGATGTTCTTTTCATGATTTGTTGATTGAAAGAGGCAGATATATGAATGTAAAAGAAAATAAAAATTATGTACTCTTTGTAATTTAAACGAAGATGAATTACATTTCCTCCTAATATGTCCGTTTTATGACCGGTTGCGAACCAAATATATTAAAAGATATTACTATGTCCATCCAAATGTGATAAAATTCTCCTCACTGTTAAGTAGTAAAATCCAATTCTTCTCCAAAATATTTCAATTTTCATTTACTATGCTATGATTACCCGATCTAAATTCCTCTCAAATGTAACATAACCTTATGTAAAAAAATAAACTATAAAGAAGCTAGGAGCAAGTGTCGTTCTCTTTTGGATACAATATCGCTAAATTAAGATATATTATATTGAAAATCAAACGTGATAAAATCAACCGAGAAGTAGTATGGCTGCACAAGAGAGAGCATTTCGAGAAAGGGACTTTGCAGTGAGGAGCTCCATGGGGATCTGGTTGGCGCAAGACATTACTGGTGCGTGTGCCGTAAGACTCCACAGCTGTGTGTTGGGTCCCCTATCGTGGGGATGTAGAGTAATGCCAGTAGCTGCCCTTTGACCGCCGTGGGTCGCATCTGGCGCAGCATTACGACATGTACAAGGAGCAAATCACCCCAGGAGGGAAGATGAGGTCGTCACTACAACTGGCAACACGCCATATGGTATTAATGCCTCCAAATGTATGGCCATAATGTTGTTAAATGGAAGACAGAAATCCTGCATATTTTACAAGCTGTTATTGTTTCTAATACTTACATGTTTGCACTGCGTGTTTGCCATTTCGGAACGAATTTGAGTATTACCACTGAACAACTAACTAAATATTCTGCATAAAGCAAATAAATCAAGTGCCATTATCATGTTTTTAACCCACATAAATAAACAAATGATATGATCTCTTAGGTGACAACAAACACACACACACACACACGCACGCACGCACGCACGCACGCACACACACACACACACACAGCACGCACACACACATGCACGCACGCACGCACACGCATACAACATGCATACATACATACATATGAATGCATGCAAACATACATATGCATGCATGCATACATACATACAACATGCATACATACCAGTATTTATATCTGATATCCAGATAAAACACGAACATCTAAATGTCATGTTATAGATGTGGGATTGGGAGGGCATACCTCGGGATCATAGTATGCTCTACATCGAGCAACATACCTGCACCTATCATGTTTGTCAGGTGATTAAAGCCTTCATTGCCGCGTTTCCTTGAGACCAGAACAAGTAACCAGAATACATCTGCGAAACTTTATCACTTTATTTGGCCGACAAGAAAGCACTTAATGTTTTGTACTGTGATATTATAGATACAATTTTATCGCAAACTAAACTGAATGGTTAAAAAGTATACTGAGTTGGTTTTCGTTAGTTTGTTACTTTGATGATGACTCAATACTATCAACAGTTCGTTAAAGCACACACAAAATGTCATCTGGGATAAGAAACGATCTCTACGGTGTTTGAATTGTGCAATTGTGTCCGAGAAATTAAATTTATTGATTTTCAAAGAAAAGATACCCGTCAGTAGTTGTGTAATCTGTCAACATATTTTTGTGCTTTTAAATGTGTTAAGCAAAACTATATTTTAACAACAAAATTATGTAGATGTATTCTTGGAACGCTAACTAAACGCGAGTGCAATTCATATTTTTTTATATTATCTCTTACATAATACTTTTCACAGTCAAACATTTGATACAATCAACTGGAAGACATTGTTTCTTTTGCCCTCAGTATATGTTCAAGTTGATACACACATCTGTAGGTGAATTGTAACACAGACGTACCATTACACTTACTATAAGGGGACAAAAGTGATAATAAGTTCGTGAATAAACGCTGTTGTAATTGCAGTAATGATAATAAATGCATATTAATGATGATGATGATGATAATTCTATTCTTTCCAGTCACGTAAGCAGTAAGTGTCAGTTCATTCTTGAACATCATTGAAAAACATCATCCAATGTCAATATTGAATGAAGCTTGTGTTCCACTATCCATCCATTATCCATCATGTTATCCTTTATTATTTATCCAGTCCATGTATCATTCATTAAGGTTCAATTCTTGGTTTCCTGTCATGGCTGGGGCGTCCATTCCCTGTCCTTCATGGAATCAGTCAGGGGTATCAGCTGTTTCCATTATTTTCCATCTTCATGTTAATCACATGGTCCATTTGAGATGTATTTCCCTAATGGTCTCCATTCCAGTGTTCCATATCCGGTGTCCATGTCCACTGTCCTTCCGACAAGGTTCCTTCCTTCCTTCATTCCTTCCAGATCCACTCCGTTCCATTCCTCCATCAACTTCATTCCATTTCCATTCCTCCATTATCCTTCCTCCTCCATCCTTCCTGGTCCATTTCCATCCATTCCTTCCATAGCTGGTCGGCCACCCATGGCCACCTTCTTCCACCTCGTCTGTGTACCATTCCCTGTCCCTCCTTCCTTCCTCGGCCACTGGCCACTGTGGTCCTGTGTCCATTCCTTGTCCATCCTCCTGTTGGTCCGAGCCACCTCCTTTTGTTCGGTCTCCACTGGCCACTGTGGTTGGTCGGCAACTGGCCACGTTGTGTGGTGTTCCTCTGTGGTCCTGTGTTGGTTTAATTCCGTATCACATGGGCCTGTGCTGGCCAGTGCCATGGTGGTCTCCGGGCACGTGCCACCTGGCCACTCGGCCATGATCCTGCTGTGCTCCTCACTGTGCCGTCCTCCTTGTGGTTGTGGTGTCCGTGGTCCTGTGGATACACGCTCAAGAGTTAACGACACCCTTCTGCGCTGGACAAATTCCTACTTCTCACACATCCTTCATGGATCCCTTCGTCGTCAGTTCCGACACCGCCCACTTATCACTACACCGACCTCATCCTCATCTTCACGATTGCATCCTGCACCGACAATTCTCCCCGAAACTTGGGCCCATTATCTACATTCCACCTTTCCACTGAATCCAACCTCCTCTAGAATGTCCGCTGCATCCTTTATAAGACAATTCTCCTCTGACCACACCACCTCTACATTGACCGCACCTCCTCTACACTGACCCCAGACTCTTCTACACTGACCACACACTCCTCTACTCTGGAGAGGCCACACTCCTCTACTGACCACAGCTCCTCTACAATGACCCCCCTCCTCTACACTGACCACACCTCTCTCTACACTGGCCCCCACACTCCTCTACACTGATCACATCCTCCTCTACATGACCGCACCTCTCCGTCTACACTGACCGCACCCTCCTCTACACTGACCCCACCTCCTCTACACTGACCCCACGCCCTCTACACTGACCCCACCCTCCTCGACACTGACCCCACACTCAACTCTACACCGACCCCACACCTCCTCTACACTGACCCCACACCTCCTCTACTCTGAGGCCACACTCCTCTACACTGACCACAGCTCCTCTACGCTGACCCCAGCACGCCCTCTACACTGACCCCACCCTCCTCTACACTGACCACACACTCCTCTACGCTGACCGCACCCTCCCTCTACACTGACCCCACACTCCTCTACGTTGACCCCACGCTCCTCTACACTGACCCACACGCTCCTCTACACTGACCACACCACTCCTCTACACTGACCACCAGCTCCTCTACACTGACCCCACACTCCTCTACACTGACCCCACGCTCCTCTACACTGACCCCACTCTCCTCTACACTGACCCCACACTCCTCTACACTGACCCCACACTCCTCTACACTGACCCCACATCCTCTACACTGATCCCACACACTCCACCCCTCCTCTACACTGACCCCACGCTCCTCTAATCTAACTTCGCAATCTTACACGCTGTCTGTATCCTCCTCTACACCTTCTTCTATACTGACTTCACGCTCCCCACACTAAACTCACATCTATACACTGACTTTACAATTGCTTCACGTGACCATACCGCTACCTTGAGACTTGTTTCATTTCGTACTTGGCATATCGGAAATGGATGGAAATTTAAAAAAATAGTGTTGATGTACTGTGAGACGGATTACTCTCCTACTCTCACGTGTTTGTTGACTATTTTAACTACTCACCTCTGCTCCATCTTTATCTCTGAACATGCTTGTCACGCTGGTGCTGCCTATAGCGTGACATGCACGTGGCCTGTCTGTGCTGTCTTCACTGTGAAAGTTCCATTGTTGTCTTCATGTTCTAGCCAATCATGTGACACTCATATTTGTCTTATTTCCTCATGATATCCTTATCTGCTATCGAAACCTCGCGGTCACACCGTTTGTTGAAGGTCAGATTGCATTCTTGAATGTTTTGGCCACGTTGCAGTCCTTGCATGTACGCATGATTTGACCGGAGGGTCGGAGAGACGCACACGACACTTTCTTGTAACTGCATGGCCATTTGATGACATCCAAGCATTTTCCAGTTGCTTAAATGGATTCCTGTTTGGCAAAAATCAATAATTTTATTTCTATGAGGTCCCCAATGAGCCATAATCGATCTGCGTGTTCTGCACTGCGTGGATCTCGCTCTGACGGCGCCATCTGTCACCAAGCTTGAAATGATGTTCAAGCTTGGAAAAAAAGAAAGTTCTATTCACTCAAACACCCCCCCACCCCCATCCCCGATAAAAAAACAAACAAACAAAAACCGAAAACAAAAACAAAACAAAACAAAAAACAACAACAAAAAAACAAAACAAAAACAAAAACAACAACAACAAGAACAGAAGGACATCGTCCACGTTAAAGGAAAGCATATATTTTACCTTGGCCTTCAAGGTCAAGTGACAATTGACCGATATGTCTGGTTCAACAGCCTCCCAGTGACATGTTTGATTGTCTGACCTTTTAGTGACATGTCTGGTTATCTGACCTTCGAGTGCCATGCTTGAGTTTCTGACCTTTCAGTGACATGTCTGGTTATCCGACCTCCCAGTCACGTGTCTGGTTCAATAGCCTCCCAGTGACATGTCTCGTTATATGGACTTCTAGTGACGTGTCTGGTTATCTAACCTCCCAGTGACGTGTCTGGTTATCCGACCTCCCAGTGACGTGTCTGGTTATCTGACCTTCCAGTGATATGTCTGATTATCTGACCTCCCAGTGACATGTCTGGTTATCCGACCTTCCAGTCACGTGTCTGGTTATCTGACCTCCAAGTGACATGTCTAGTTATCTGACCTTCCAGTGACGTGTCTGGTTATCTGACCTCCCAGTGACATGTCTGGTTATCTGACCTTCCAGTGACGTGTCTGGTTATCTGACCTTCCAGTGACGTGTCTGGTTATCTAACCTCCCAGTGACGTGTCTGGTTATCTGACCTCCCAGTGATGTGGCTGGTTATCTGACCTTCCAGTGACGTGTCTGGTTATCTGACCTCCCAGTGACATGTCTGGTTATCTGACCTCCCAGTGACGTGTCTGGTTATCCGACCTCCAGTGACGTGTCTGGTTATCTGACCTCCCAGTGACGTGTCTGGTTATCTGACCTCCGAGTCACGTGTCTGATTATCTCATGTGACATGTCTGGATTATCAATAGCCTCCCAGTGACATGTCTGGTTATTTGACCTCCCAGTGACGTGTCTGATTATCCGACCTCCCAGTGACGTGTCTGGTTATCTGACCTTCCAGTGATATGTCTGATTATCTGACCTCCTGAGTCACGTGTGACATGTCTGGTTATCCTACCTCGCAGTGACGTGTCTGATTATCTGACCTCCCAGTGACATGTCTAGTTATCTGACCTCCAAGTGACATGTCTGGTTATCTAACCTCCAAGTGACGTGTCTGGTTATCTGACCTCCCAGTGACGTGTCTGGTTATCTGACCTCCCAGTGACGTGTCTGGTTATCTGACCGCCCAGTGATGTGGCTGGTTATCTGACCTTCCAGTGACGTGTCTGGTTATCTGACCTCCCAGTGACATGTCTGGTAATCTGACCTTCCAGTGACAGGTCTGGTTATCTGACCTCCCAATGACATGTCTAGTTATCTGACCTCCCAGTGACGTGTCTAGTTATCTGACCTCCCAATGACATATCTAGTTATCTAACCCCCCAGTGACGTGTCTGTTTATCTAACCTCCCAGTGACGTGTCTGGTTATCTGACCTCCCAGTGACATGTCTAGTTATCTAACGTCCCAGTGATGTGGCTGGTTATCTGACCTCCCAGTGACATGTCTGGTTATCTAACCTCCAAGTGACGTGTCTGGTTATCTGACCTCCCAGTGACATGTCTGGTTATCTAACCTTCGAGTGACGTGTCTGGTTATCTGACATTCCAGTGACGTGTCTGGTTATCTGAGCTCCCAGTGACATGTCTGGTTATCTAACCTTCGAGTGACGTGTCTGGTTATCCGACCTCCCAGTGACGTGTCTGGTTATCTGACCTCCTAGTGACATGTCTGGTTATCTGACCTCCCAGTGACATGTCTGGTTATCTGACCTCCCAGTGACGTGTCTGGTTATCTGACCTCCCAGTGACATGTCTGGTTATCTGACCTCCTAGTGACATGTCTGGTTATCTGACCTCCCAGTGACATGTCTGGTTATCTGACCTCCCAGTGACATGTCTGGTTATCTGACCTCCCAGTGACGTGTCTAGTTATCTGACCTCCCAGTGACAGGTCTTGTTATCTGACCTCCCAGTGACGTGTCTGGTTATCTGACCTCCCAGTGACGTGTCTGGTTATCTGACCTCCCAGTGACGTGTCTGGTTATCTAACCTCCCAGTGACGTGTCTGGTTATCTGACCTCCCAGTGACATGTCTAGTTATCTGACCTCCCAGTGATGTGACTGGTTATAAAATCTGACCTCCCAGTGACAAGTCTGGTTATCTAACCTCCCAGTGACGTGTCTGGTTATCTGACCTCCCAGTGACGTGTCTGGTTATCTGACATTCCAGTGACAGGTCTGGTTATCTGAGTAGCTACACTTTTTTGTAAGTCTTTTTTCCTGCTGACTGGGTTCCGTCCTGTTGAGCAACTTATAGTACAATAACCAGTCCAGAATTTTGACACCAACTCAATCAACTGGATATATAAACATTAATCAGCATTATTTGATACATCTAATCACTTGCATATTGCAGCACTACGCTCCTTCTAATCCTTGCAAACACGTCATGCAGCGTGCTCTGTCGTACAGCGTGCTCTGACAAACGGAAATCGCGGAAATTTTAAAAACGAGGCTCTGTCGCTAGAAAAGTTTGGCGGTCTTGTATGGCCTTGATAATATATCACATTGTACAAAAATACACTTAATAAGAGCAAACAAACATATCAACTTCATGTGAAATGTGAAATTACATCTCCTGCAAATGTACTAAATACACATTTAAATAAATTTGCGAACTGGGTATTCACGCATGTTCAGTCGAGATAAGGGCGTTACATCCATCACACTGAATTATGCGTATGGAGTCATATCCAAGTAGTATTAGTGAAGGGAATGGCATCATTCCTCTAGCCCCCCGTTCCTCTATGCCCCTGTTGTTACAAGCCACTAATTAGTACCTCTAGCCCCTCGCTAGTCTGTCGTACAGACCCTGAAGCAAATATATCCAAGAAAGTCCACACAAGTCTAGAAAATGTGGCAAGTCTTGATTTCCTCAGCTTCAGCTGAAAATGAAGAAAGTCTCAGGACTCCTTTTCATTATATTTTATATTTTTTACTATGAACTTTTTTCAGTAAAATATGTTCATTTCAGAGACTAATTGTTAGTCTAGCCCCTCACCTGGCTGTTCTGTTATCGTCTACAAACCCATTACTTAACCCCTGCCCTTACAGAATCTAACTAACTTGCCACAGACGAGACACTGGCTTTTTCGTCTGTGGCCTTTTTCTTTTTCAAGGAAACTTACGAATGTTGGCAAACCCTGTAATAAACCCGAAACAAAATTCAAAACTTACACAACCATTGTCAGACCAGCCCTGGAATATGCGTCCACCTTGTGGGATCCCTACTGCCTCAATGAAATCAATTCACTGGAAGCAGTCCAGAATGACTACCACAGCAAGACACCTGGCTGTGTCACCCAAATGTTAAGGAACCTACACTGGGGTAGCCTCCAACACTGACGATATATATATAGACTCTGTACGCTACACAAGATCCAGCACGGCCAAGTCGGTATTAACAAAGACCTGTACGGGAGCTTCATAAACCATCACCAAGTTCCAGTCTGGCCTCACAAGTGCCAGCAAGAAGCTTGTCCAGCCAGGATCTCTAACACACCTGTACACAGTTTTAACTTGTTTTTAAAATTACGATGGATAGTTGCGTCATCACAAGCACATAATCATCGCAGAACCAATTATGTTCAATGAAGAACACGGTTATTACCATCGAGAAAGAAGAAACCCACCGGGGTGCCCAAGGGACGCAACACTGCACAGCAAATTGTGGCGCCGCACATGACTGGGCCATCCATGACACCCCCCATATATTTAAAAAACAAACAACAATGCACAAAGGACTGCTGATGAACTGCAATCTTACCAGCTATTTTTCACCTAGTTTGGAACCTGGCTTACCAAACCATACTTGTCACACCAAGCAACTTGTGGCATGTTTTTTTGGATCAGATCAGGGGACTTGATTGATGAGTGATATTCCATCCCAGTGATGTAGATCAATGCTCATCCGCATTGGTCAAAACGTTATTATTCCAGACAGATGTGGATGGCATATTGGTGAGAATGGCATTAAAACAAACAAAACTAACAAACAAACCACCAATATTTCAGTCAATCAGCAAAACTTTAGACTGGGCCAGGGTCAACTGCCTTGGGCCATGACAAAACATGGCTGCTTCATGAGGTCCATGCTGACATGAATAACACAATCTAACCTACGGCTGAAGCTACATGAAGCATATTATTTTTTAAGGATGTTTTCTGTCACAATTAGGTTGTTAGATGTGTGTATATTGTATATATTTTGCAGAATATGTACGACTTTCTAAACATCCATTTTCAGATTTTATAGTCCTCCTTCTCCAGGCACACATTGACACCAAAAACCAAAACACAGAATAACTTGTTTTAAATATATTTATGATATAATTTCATTCATAAAACAGACTGGTCCATAAATAAAATTTCCCAATCTTATGTCCTTAACATTAACATAGGAGAACATATTGACAACAAACTTCAGTGTTCCCTTCGTCAAAGTGTTTCAGACTTTTGTTTCTGATTCTGATTCTGATTCTGAGCTTCAGTCAAGCTTGCCATTAGCTCTTCATCACAGGTCCAGTGGCTGTACCCGAGCGATGACACTTTCGTCTGAACATGTCGTTCTGACATACTGCTCTGCTGGCATCCTGCCTTTGACCTCTCTTTGACAACTCAATGACCAAAATATTCTGCTCCAATCCTTTCCGTCCCTAAACATGGCGATTGGATATCTAACAGAGCAACAAATATCAGTTAACATCAGTTACCTCCTTTGGTCTGGTTGGCGGTTACTTTCATAATATGAAGAGAGACATCACATAACAATTTGGTGAATTTAGTATATCTCCATCATCAGAGGGAACCTTACATTCCACATGATCAGTCCGACACACTCTGCCCATGGTGGCATCACCAGTAGTCACAAATAGCTGACAGTATCATGGAGAGGTACTGACCAACCTTACCCTCAGCATGCTCTTGTATATACCAGGAGGCATGTTATCACATTCAGTCCAGTCACTGACCTACAAGCACTGATCATCACAGTACAATCATCTCCACAATAACATGGTGGGTTCAGAGACAGATTCAGCCTCAGTTTTATCTATCACATATCATAAAATCATACTGATATGTTCACTTTCTTTCTCTCCACTTATCTCTCCATCTGTCTCTCTCTCTTGCACACACACATACTGGGTCCACGAGGCAACATCTCTTGAACAAAAATGCCAACTTTGACATATGCTGACTAAAACGTACTAGTGGTCAAATCTTTTGATTTGATACAAGTATATATTTAAGATTTTAATTTGCAGTGCCCTAGGTATTTCTTCCTACAATAATGCTAGCAATGACATAATGTAAAGCCCTCCAGCTGTTTCAGCAAATTCGGTCTATCTTGCTGGTGCCAATGTCTCATCAGGTTTTTATCACCAGGCATTGAATCTAAAGCTAGACACTGGCTATCCTTCTAGAAATGATGTTAAAGGTAATATTAGGACTGTTGTAATTCTATTCTGATAGCATGTGAGCCAAAGCTAGGTCTTAGGACTGAATGACAATTCAGTGTACACTGCTACAACTGCTGCTAACAGATAGGTGTTAGGACTGAACATCAATTCAGTCTGTCCAGCTAGTATTGATGTTTGAGTGTTTGGAACTGTGCTTGATTTATCCTGCTGGCACTGATGTCAAAGGGATCTTCGGACTGAATGTAGATTCAGTTTACACTGCTAGCATTGATGTCTTGATCAGCAGTTGGAGCTGAGCGATGCTAAACAAAGTCACAGAAGCAGTTAACATGAACAACCAGGTTAGACAGCTGATGTCACGACTGTTTGCAGGATCCAAATGCAAATTTACTAGAGCTCTTCCCCTTTCTTTTCTTTGGCTTACAGTTGGACTTGGAGTTCTCTGTCTGTCTTGTTGTCACCTCCTGCTTGTCATTCAGTGCCCCTGAATACAGAAGACAAGACACAACCTTACTGAGGGAGTTAAACATAACTATGAATAAAGATATCACTACCTGTCTGTTTTGTACTTGAAGAAATCCTGATGTGAGAGAGTATAGTTTTATGCCGCTTTTAGCAATATTTCAGCAATATTACAGCAGGTCAAATCAGAAATGGGCTTCACACATTGTACCCATGTGGGTAATCGAACCCGGGTCTTTGGCAGGACGAGCAAATGCTTTAACCACTAGGCTACCCCACCGCCACAAATCCTAAAGTGATGCAGATGACCGACATTATCCACTTGACAGGTGTTGTCCGTATGTGGTGCTGACAGGACCCTCATCGTGATCCTCATAACAAGGGACACAACTCTGCTCTGAAATGTGGTGCCAAGGACCACTAACACACATCAACATATCCTGATGCTATAACAAACTATGTCGCAGATATAGTACTGGTTTCCACAGCTGACATGTCTCAGTGCCCAAATCAAGCATGAAAGACAAGGATGCATGTCACATCCTGTCAAACCTGTTCTTCAATTAAAACAATCGGGAGTTAGGCCATGCCCTCATGTGTCATCTATGGCTGCCAACTTTGCCAGTGTCTGAAGGTTTATCAAATGAAATCATTTACAAACTTGATTAATTTGAGAAATTTGTAACAAAGACGTTAAATTTATGTAATAAATTCTAGCAAATTAAGTTAGAAACATAAAAGGGTCACAATAGTTTTCGGAATCACGATGCAAGTGTAGTTGTTTGTTTACCACTGTTGACATGGTCCTTGATGTAACAATTCAGATTATTTATAACTATTTCAACTGAAAGATGCTAATTTTTAGAAAATTAGGAACTTCAGTGTTTTCTTTCACAAGAGCAGAAAAAGTAGAGATCAAATTATCAAAAAATGATTTCATCATGAAGAAAACAACAGACTGCTCACTACTCAACATGAAGTGTCTGAGGTCAACAATGGCCGGTGTTGGAGGTTGTACTCCAATACGTTTTTAACATGCAGAATGTTCTGTTTGAGGAACAATGTAATTTTCTGAGTAAAATTGATATTTTATACTTATCCTGACTCATGCTCTTTTGCTTGTCCCCTTCCTCTTGCGAACATAGTGGAACACTTGTATCTCCTTAATTGAAGCTCCCTTCAATGTAAAATCACTAATTGGTACTCACCCACGAGTTACCTCCCCTGCCGTAAGCGCGGGAACAGGTGTCGCCACCCTCTGGCCTCATGCTTCACTCTCTCCTGATTTTGCGAGCCCAACACTTGAATTTACAGGGAAATCCAAAGTGTTATGTGGGAGGATGGGAGGGACTAACCTCATGAGTCAGGATAAGTATAAAATATCAATTTTACTCAGAAAATTACATATTTTTTCCTTATCCTGACTCATGCTCTTTACTTGTAGAATCCAACCGAGAGGTGGTGGGTAAACAGAATACTTTGGATTAATTAGTGATTTAAGCAAGTGATATTGTAATAACCCCTCACGGGAACTTCATAAGGCATTGAGACTTAGGATATTTCCTTATAATAATCCATAGATATATACACTATAAGTGGGGTATTACCTTACTAATATACTGATATATCAATATATATATATAAAACTGCTACTCTAACGAGCTGTACACTGAATATAACTCAGTATGAGCTTAAGGTTGAATAACCTAAGCTAAATATGTACATAGCCCTAGAACTCCATGGAGTTATAAGCTAGTGAATATATGTATCATATATCTAATAATCTCGTGGGGTGAATATTAAGCCCTCACGAGGGACTACAATCAATTGCTGGCCGAGGACCAAAGGACCCGAAATGATGAATGCCAGAGACGCCCCGTGGTGGTGATATCTCTGAGATAGTGATTAGCAAACACCATGTTAGATTTCCAAAAGCATCCTTCCATAATTGTATTCAATGAACAGTTACCATGAAGGGCGAGGGTGGATGCCAATGCCCCCTGATTTCATGGGGATTTGATGCTGTTGGAGGGTCCAGTCCTGCTGCCTTATAGGCCAGTGAAATGACAGTTCTTATCCATATTGATATGGTGGTACAGAGACTTCTGTCTGATTTGTAGGCGATAACGGGATGAACAATCTTCTGAGCGATCTTCGCCTTGTTTTTGGAGCGACGTAAATAGATTATGAGAGCTCGTATTGGGCATAGAGATAAGTCCAATGTATCTTGAGATCCAAGAATTGAGGATAGCGCAGGGATGTGAAATAACCTGTCTGGTTGACCTGGTAGTTGATTTTAGCGATGAAATCCCATCTTAATCCCAGGTGCTGTCTTTTGATTTTCATCAAACTGTATCCTCTCATAATCTAGAGCATGAATTTCAGATATTCTGGCTGCCGTGGCTAGCGATAACAGGAAGACTGTTTTCTGAGAGAAATTCAAACGCTAATCGATTCCAATGGTTCGTAATCCTCACTTGTGAGGTGTCGTGAAAACTACATTCAGATCCCAAGCTGGAAGTGGAATTTCCGCTTTTGGTCCTCCAATCGAAAGCACGTAGTAAGGCCAGTAACTCTGGTGTTCTTGTTAATTTAACACCCGTTCTCATAGAAATCACAGAACCTAAAGCAAGATATGTTGACAATGTCGAGCCTTTTAAATGTTTGTTTTGCCGTAAGTAACACAAATAGTCTGCCACTTGAGGATCGTGGCATCTCTCGCTGTAAAACCCTTGTTTGTTGCATAATTTTTGAAACTTTGCCACTTGTCATCGCACAAGTTACGTTGAGTATCGTAAGGCAAGCGTGACCGCTTTGCCGCCCTGGTAGAATATCCTCTCTTGTTTAAACACATTTTAATACAGTCCATAATGCTGAAGTTTGAATACTTCTGGGTTTCTGTGCACCTGTTTGGTGTGAGGATGTATTAACAGGTTTCGCAGCCGCTTAAGGTAGTTCTAGTGCCGGTTGACCGATATCTTGTATTAAAGGCGGGAAACCCGCGTTCTGGCCGGCCAATAGGGCTGACCAAAGTGAGTTGTAGGCTCTGCGCTTTGGTTGATTTTCTGTAATACTAGAGGTATTATTGCTGGGGGCGAAACGCGTGACGATTGAGGCCTTCCCATGAAATGCTTAGAGCGTCCTGTTGCCCATGCTTGTGGGTCTGGCACTGGTGACACGTAATGTCGGTAGTTGATTGTTGAACCTTGTGGCTTAATAGATCTACTAAGCGGGCTCCTATTTGCTTGATTATCTGTGCAAATATCTCTGTATTGAGCATCCATTCTGTCGGGCGACGGTAGATGTGGCCGAGAGTGGAGCGTCTGCTAGTATATTCCTGGCTCGAATGTGGCATGCTTTGACATGTAGATTTAGATCTTGGATTAATTGAACAGTTGAAAGGTTAAATTCAAAAGGTTCGGCGATCTCGTTGAGCCTTGTCTGTTCACATAAAACCACTGTCGAAGTTGTCGGTATGTATCATCAGGTGCGCATTCTGTAGAATGTTGCTCCAATGTCTTATGGCGTTGATTACAGCTTTCATCTCTAATCGCTTATGTGGAGTTTGCTTTCTAGCTGAGTCCATAACCCTGATGCCGTCCCGTTGGAGATGATGAGCTCCCAACCTTGGAGCCGGCAGCGTCTACATATAGATGGGTCTTGAATTCCTGCTCTGCTAAACAAATCCCTTCGCAGACATTCGATTTCTTTGTCCACCATAATAGATGAGGTCTGAGATGTATCGGTAGACTGAATGGTTGTAGGTCGTCGAGATGTGTATTGACGAAAACCTGTAACGGACGTAACTGTAATCTGCCTATGACTGTCAAGTCTTGGGCTGATGTTAGAAGACCTAGTAAGCTCTGCCATTGTCGAAGTGGTAGCGGTGACAGTAGAGCTGGTGGAATGATCTGTTGGATCTTGAGCCAACGGTCTTCTGGTATGACTATACGGTTGAGATTGGTGATAAATCGGATTCCTAGGAATTGCAGATCTTGCGAAGGTACTAGGTCCGACTTGTGTAAGTTTACTAACCATCCCAGCTGTGTTAGTAGCTTTATGATGTAGTTTAACTGTAGTTTGAGATGCTGTGGATCTTGATCTACTTGTATCCCGTCGTCGAGGAAGAACGCGACTGCGTGTACCCTTGACGATGTAGATAGATAACAATCGGTTTCGTTATCCTCGTGAATAACCATGGGGCTGATGCTATTCGAATGGGGAGTACTTTCCACTGGTAATGTAACCGTCTAGCGTAAACCGAGGTATTTCCTGGATTCGGGATGTATTGGGATGTGCAGATAAGCATCTTGTAGATCTATACTGCCCATGTAGTCCATGGGGCGAATCATCTGCCGTAGCTGGTAGATGTATCATAAGTGAACCTGGGTGGTTTGTTTAAGTAAGTCTTGTTGAATAAGCTCATGTTGTAAATGAGTCTGTATTTCTCCTTGGAGTTCTTCTTGGGTACTAGGAAAACTGGGGAGTAGAAACCTGGTTCGATGTTTCCTTGCTCTATTACTTCTATGGCCTGCTTGGTTAGGAGTAATGTAACCGCCCTCTCTTAACTTTAGTAGTTGTTGTGCCTCTACCTCGAACTTGTGAGGGTTGACTGTTAGTGGAGGCTTGGCCTGTAGTGGGATCACGAAATCCTGCGTTGAAGAATGTTGGAGACATAGGTGTCTTGAAGTATTCCCCAGTTTTCCCAGTGTAGTTGAAGACGTCCACCCACTTGTGACGGTTGTACTGGAGCGGCTGGGGTGGAAGACTCAAGTCGTTCGAACCTGTCTTTCAGCGTTTATAGTTCTTGGGGAACCTCTGGGTGTCCTGCCTCGGTCCTGACCCTCCTCTATAGTTGCCATATGGGCTAAATGAAAGAATCTCTTCCCCTGGAACTGGCAATCTTCCTGTCTCTAGCTCTTTGTAGGCCCGTGAATTTAGATCTCCCTGAGTATCTTTGTGAAGTCTGTCGAATGACACTGGCTAAGCGTGTCCATCGATTTAATCATCAGGACTTCTCTAGAATCCTTGGTGACTTCTTTGGAGACTGTGTCTATTCCTCCGTCAAATATGGATGGGGAAGACCACGGGGCTGTATATAGTGGAGCTGTAAAGTTCTCACCCCAGTTGCAGGAAGCTAGGAGGCCTTGACGACGAGCTAAGGTCAGTGCTGCTGAGACAGACGCGTCAGATGATCTGTTAAAAACTGCTGGTCCTTCTTTTGCATCAGTAGGGCCGAGTAAATCATTCTGTCATCTTCAGAGGTCGTGTTCCGAAATCTGGAGATAAGTGTCTCATTTATTGTTCTAGATCTATTTAGACCGAAGAACATACGCCTCGTCATGGTTTCTATCTGAACCAATTTCCGATCATCAATCTTGTAGTACTTGTTCTTGGCATCGGAGATCAGCTTATAGTTCTCATCGATGTCTTGGCGCTTTGAAGAAGGGTTCCATATTATGCGTGGAGAACTTCTTGGCTGAAATTTGGCAGATGTGGCGTCTGAACCTTTGTGGCTTTGTTAAATGCTGTATCTAGGTTCTGAGGTACCGCCGCATGTCGGTCGATTAGGGTAGTGTAATAGCATCTGCGTCATCTTCTTTCATCAGATAAAGTCTAAGCCTTATTGCCACTCTTGGAAGGTGATGAGAGATCTAGATTATTGACCATCAATATCTTATCTCTGCATCTGAGAAAATAATTCCTCCATCATCTTCCATTCCATCATCATAGATAAGAGGTTGTTGCTCTTCTGATGTAGGGCTGTGTGGCTCTATCTCTATATCGTTTGGCGCTTGTGGAGATCTAGTTGTAGGCTTATGTGCAGACCTGTGAGGTGATCGGCGTGGTGATCGGCGAGGTGATAAATCTTGGTGATCTATATACGATAGGTTGACCTTCTTGGCGATCTATGAGGGGACTGATAGCCCGCTGAAGCTCTTGTGTAGTCCCTTGCTGATCTTTTAGATGAAGGCGATCTGGGTTCAGGTGTCCTTGACGCCGAGCGCCAGCTAACCTTCAGAAGCCATTAAGTATCGTCGGTCCTGGGGAGCGATGATATGACCTTCGAAGGCTTCGCGTGTGGTCTGGTGATCAGATTCCATATCTGAGTATGGCCTTGCCCGAAGAAGGTGATGATTCTTCCGCTTGAGCCGAAGGCTGCCAGCGAAGGCTGTACATCTGGGTCCTTCGTCGAGGTGGTCTGTGACTTCCTTCGCGAAGGCTGCATTGTCGTGGCTGCTACGTTGACAGATGGTGCCCTGTGGTGCTGTCACGTTGGAGCCTTCCTTGTAAGGCTCCGGACCCTGGGATGGCTGCTTCTCCAGTCTATAGTGGCCTTCCATCATAATCATGATCTGTTTCATAAGATCGTTTGGGATGATCTGCGGCGTAGTAGATGGTGCCCTTTCTGCTGTGTTAGCGGTGGGGCCCTCAGCGATCTCGTCTGACATCAGTGTAGAGGCATCAGGCTGCTTGTTGATCTCTGCTGGCGTCACTGTCGCTGTCACTGGAGTAAGCTTCTTGTGGCGTATGTCGGGTATGATGATGACGGGTGGTCATCGTAGAGGCCCAATTCTGCTGCTGGAGCGATCTCGCGTCTGAGAAAGTTCTCGATGACTTCGTAGATTTCCCTTTGGAGGAAGGCGCTGCCCTGGGGAGTACTGAAGTCTGCGTTGAGAAGAGCGTTGAGGCCCTCTTGGACTTTGTCTGCGCGATGACTGGATGTCTGGAGAGGCCGGTCGCTTCTTAGAGGTGACGGACTGCATCCCGTCCCTCTTCCGATGGGGTCTCAAGCAGAACACCAGGCGGGAGGGATCACTTTCGACAACAGTTGACTGGATGGGCAATCCGGCGTATCGGCCATGTCTACACCTAGTTTGCGCGTGACCTATCTGCAACCGTCTCCAAGGCGCAAAGATGGTATTTATCAAAGGCAGAATTGGTTAAATTTATGCAGTAACTGCAGCGTGAGTCAAGCGCACAAAGGCGTAGTACAACTAGGGCATACCACATGCGGATCCATGGCGGAAAAAGCGTAATCTACAAATAGTACAGTTTTTCATCAATGTAAAACTAGCTGAACAATCACGCGAACTCCAATTGAATAAACAGTAGAAATACGATTAATTATTAACGCAAATAACTGAAGGATACTAGCTATACCTTTATAGTAAACTATAAAAGGTAACTAACTAAGAAAAACCAAAGGATATAGTGTGTAAGGAGACACAGGCGCTCTCACATCCTGCTCACTGGGCGAAGAAGGAGAGAGTCAAGCATGAGGCCAGAGGGTGGCGACACCTGTTCCCGCGCCTACGGCAGGGGAGGTAACTCGTGGGTGAGTACCAATTAGTGATTTTACATTGAAGGGAGCTTCAATTAAGGAGATACAAGTGTTCCACTATGTTCGCAAGAGGAAGGGGACAAGCAAAAGAGCATGAGTCAGGATAAGGAAAAATTATACTTTTTAAAATTCATATACATGTACTTAGAAAGATGAACATTTACGCATGCCTTGGATGTTAGGTACATCCTATTTAGCAAATAGTTATTGCAAGTTATACTTATGGCACTCTTCAGTTGAATGGGTTCAACACCAGCAATTAGAGGATTAATCAACTATTTAAAGTTGAACACTGACCTTGACCTTGATGATTGCCTGCCACCGCACTCTCCAGTTCTTCATCTTCTTCTTCCTCACTTGGTGTACCAAAGTGGAGATCCTCTAAATATGGCACCACAGTCATACTCCTCATTAAGTCGCCATCCGAAGATGCAGATAAAAACACACGATCCTCAACCTTGGCATGTTTCCGCTTGAACCACCTGGAAATAGACCACACATCATTGATGACGGGCGTACATAGTAAAACAGAATTCTGTCAGCAAATACCATCACTGCCAACAAGCATCAAATTTGCATTGATAATTATTACTATAGGATATTTATATAGTGCACATATCCATGCAACTTGTACATGCTCAAGGAGCTGGTCATTTTGAAAACCCTTTTATAAACCTTTTCTCCAGCTTTTTTAATACTTCTACGGGAAACACAAAAACACAAGCCATAAACTTTAGGAGGAGATAATATTGCATGTAGTGAGTGAGTGAGTGAGTGAGTGAGTGGGGTTGAATGAGTGAGTGAGTGTTGTTATACACTGCTTTTAGCAATTTTGCAGCAATATCATTGCAGGAGACACCAGAAATGTGCTTCTCACATTGGACCCATGTGGGGAATTGAACCCGGGTCTTCAGTGATGAGCAAACACCTTAACCACTAGGCTAGCACACCACCCTGAGTGAATGCAAAGTTGAAACAGGGTTAAATCTTAAAAGTGTAGTTGACATGGTACTTTGAAAGAACATTCACACATGAAGATGTTTGTGTTCAGTTCAGGTCTGGCAGTTCACAACTTACTGGTGTTGTCTTATCTGTGCTATACTGACTAGATCATCACTGGCTTTGCACGCCAGCATTCCTGCAACAGAATTAAAAACGAATACATGAGACTTCAAATAGCACAATCTCACACTGGCGTGCAATACCTATCACATGTGATTCTGAATGAACTGAATACAACATCAGGGTGATGAAAAACTGCTCTACACTGTCTTACAACAAAACTTATTCATTTAATTTTAATGAATGGCTGTGACTGAATGAAATTTCTTCATGCCATACACACTCCAGCCATAAGTTGGCACCTGAGAGAATGGAGTGATTAACAGCATGAGGTAAAATCAGCATTGTTCATGGATGGTGACAGTCAGGTGCCATATTGTATATGTTGTAACCATTATGATACAAAGCACTTGTCCTCGCTGTAACCATGGAATAGTAACTACTGGTTACGTTAGGATTAAGGTTTATCGCTGAGTGGGTTGAGTAGTTGGGTTTGATAAAGGATTCCTATTACATCATAGCATATCAGCTTTTTGTGGTAGGAAAGCCTAAAGTGATGCAGGTCGCAGACATTTACCATTTTGGTGAAACCATGAAAAAACATAACTTGGGACAAACTGGATTTCAAAACAACATTGTGGCATATCAAACTAAAGGGAAGCAACTCTGCATGCAGAATTCGCACCCTAAGATGACAGAGCTTGATTTTTAAAGTTTTGAAAATTTAGAGCAGACAAATCTGACTCATAATATAATAAAAGAAAAACACATTTGTTACAACATATAAAGACAAACACCTACCATTAAGAAGATCCTTTAAACTATCATCTACGGTGTCAGGAACTGTGTACTGGCCTTTACCAATATTCTCAAACAGTTTATAGATATTGTCACCTTCAAATGGATATAATCCTGTTGTTATGTTGTACCTGGAAGAACAAACAACGAGAAAGTGTACATCTTCTGGATGAACACAAAAGAATGGAAACATTATGTTATAAACGGCATAAAATGTTGCTCCGCTACCAGGAAACATACAATTAACCCCTTTCCTGCAAAAAGCAAGGCATTATTGTTTACTGTAAGTTTTGAAATATGGGAACGGTGGTCAGGCTCGCTGACTTGGTTGGTACATGTCATTGTCTCCCAATTGCATAGATCGGTGCTCATGCTTTTGATCACTGGATCAAAGACTTGATTATTTACTGACTGTCGCCATATAGCGGGAATATTGTTGAGTGCGGCATAAAACTAAACTCACTCACTCAAATCGATCCAATCAAACAGCAAATAGCTCGGCTTATTTGAGCAGACTAGAGTACTTCCACAGGAGAACCATTTAAAACCGTGATAAAACACTACTAAACTGATTGGTACATGGAGAAAATATCAACAAAGACAGACAAGACAAATGCTGTAGATCCGATGGAGCCTTTCCACATGTGCTGGGTCGTGTCAGCCTTTGATGCAGTTATTGATGCCTCGTTTGACACCAGTAGAACTCTCAACCACAGTCATGTTTGAATGACATATTGTTACTGATATATACTAGTTAAATCTGCTGCTCAATAAACCATGATGTTGAACAGAGCTTTGCTTGCTGTTAGATGTAAGTTGGTATTTTCTGGTACTTTTTCTTTTGAACAAACACGTCATTGTATCCCAATTGCGTAGATCGATGCTCAGGCTGTTGATCTCTGGATTGTCTGGTCTAGACTTGATTATTTACAGACTGCTGCCATATAGCTGGAATATTGTTGAGTGCTGCGAAAAACTAAACTCACTCACTCACTCACTTTTAAACAAAACTATAAAGTTCTATTAATACAAGTATGAACCTCATCTCATTTCACTCTCAAATTAATTTCAAGACGATATTTCAAGACAGTATATCATAAATCATCTAGAAGGATTCTTTTGTTCGGAAGTCATCAGTTACAGACTTTTGTTGAATGCCTCACTCAGCAATATTCCAGTTATATGGCAGTGACCTATATAATAGTCTGGACCAAGCAATCCAGTGAATGTTATTGCGGGCACTGATCGACATCTTGGTAAAACTATAATGTGCACTCAGTTAATTGACATCTTTGTAAAACTATAATGTGGACGCAGTTAATTCACCAAGTTTGATCCTCTGATCCATTAGGACCAGCAACATGAGCAATGGTTGCTAGGGACCTATTTTACCCAGAATCCTAACAGTGTACATCATTATGGCTCTGGTATAATACCATGCAACTTACAATGTTACCCCCTGACGACCAGACGTCCACCTTGAAGCCAGCGAAGGAATCATCACCATTAGCTATCTCTGGGGGTTGGAATGCTGGCGAGCCTTGACTTGTCTTGCAAGTATCATCTTTGGAAAATACATCTATTTTCTGCAATGGAAAATGAAATATTTACATCACAAAATATGTTTCCTTCCGTAATCTGGCAGCAACTGTTGGGGTGATGAGAGGACACTGTCAAATGACCTACCTTAGTCCAGGATACTGACACTTACCCTTGTATATAACATGCTTCAAAGGGATGACCCTCGGCTTGTGACCCTATCATCTAAAGACAAGGGCATTGGTGTACAAACTAAGTGAGTGAGTAAGGTTTTATGCCACTTTTAGCAACATTCCAGCAATAATGCAGTGGGTGACACCGGAAATGGGCTTCACACATTGTACCCATGTGGGGAATCGAACCCGGGTCTTCAGCGTGATGGGCAAACACATTGTGATCTCAGCACTAAGACGACTCCCATACCCTAACATAGACTTCAACAGTCACTGCGCTTGTACAACATAGTGCATGTCGATACTCAACAACCCATGGTGGTCACACAATATTTAGAATGTAAGTTCTCGTTTTCTTATCTTTTCTGCTGATTGTGTTATTGAGACTGTTTTTCATCATTCCTTGAAATGTGGTGATCATAACTGCAAATATGCATCTCAGTGCTACTTCGCAATTTGTGTACATAATCTTTTAAAGGCCAAGACTCTAAACCTGCCATTTAAGAGTTTCCTCTGTGGATCATTCTACTTGATTCATGGGACTCCTAAAACCTGTAACTTTTCACAATGAACATTCATACTTAATTATGAACACTTTATAGCATCAGTCTCAATCTTGGCAACAATGCATCTTACACAATACTTGTGCTTTCACGGATCACTGTCTTCCATCCATGAATTCTATGTTTCATTAATTTACCATGTGGGCTTGAAAAACATTGCTATATGAATAATCAGAGTAAAGTCGCTTGAAATATATCTGCTATATTGCCAAACAAATTCAAGCTGATTCCTCCAAGTTCTGAGCTTTGTGCAACAAGTTTCAGTCATGTCAATCAAATGCTGTAACCAATCTCAGCATGAACCAAAACAGCAGATGTAATACTCTCATAATCTGTGCTTCCACTTTTACTCAGATAACAGCCTTATGTATATCTCCCCTTAAACCACTCAATTAGATGTCTGTTGAAACTAGTGTTTGTAACAGCCTGTGTCACATCTATAAGTGGATGAGTGAGGACTTCCTCAAACTCAGCTATGACAAGACTGAGCTGCTGAGTATATTATCAAAGAGGATGGCAAGATATACTTCCAATTGTCAAAAAAAGGGGTATGTGACAAGGCCAAGATATCTTGGTATAATTTTCTATTCTGCTTTTAATTTGGAAGCACATGTCAACTCAGTGTGCTAGAATGCATAGTGCCATCTATGCAACATCAGCTTAACAAATTTAGCAAGACAGGAATTCATTTGCAACCTTAGTACTGGACTATGTAATTTCTGTCATGGACTACTGCAATGCTTGGTTTTACTGTCTTAACGAGTATCCTATCACCAAACTCCAGAAGATAAATATTCTGCCACCAAACTTATCACAAGAACAAGCAGATACGATCATAAAAAACCCAAGTGTTGATTGGCTGCCCATGAAACAATATTTCCAGTTCAAGGTTCTCGCTCTTGTATTCAAGGCTCTGAATAGACTAGTACCAGCTCATCATGCTAATCTTGTGCAGGTCCATGAACCAATACGATCGCTATGATTAAGGGGTCAAATCATCTTCAAACATCCAAATCTTGTTAAAAAACATGAAGATTGGGCCTTCCAGACATAGGAGCCACATTTGAGGAAAAAATTACCACCAGAACGAAGATGGACACATGAACTGAGCACTATTCAAATCATTACTTCAAACTCAGTTGTTTAACAAAGTGCGAACAATTGCTGTAATAGTGTATGTTTCTGATTGCTTTTCAGCAGATTGGTAAGGTATCCCACCTCTGCCACACCCAGGTCTGTGATCTTCAGAGTTTCGTCGGTGGTGAGCAGCAGGTTCGCGGGCTTGATGTCCTTGTGTATGATTCCCTGACTGTGCAGGTACTCTAGGCCCTCCATCAATTGGTAGAAGTACCTGCAACAGTTGGATGGGATACATTTACAGTGGGCCATAACACAGAAGAGTTTGTGTGTAATAAAGTAACATTAGTGTGTAATACAGTAGCAGCAGTGTGTAATAAAGTAGCAGTAGTGTGTAATGCAGTAGCAGTAGTGTGTAATGCAGTAGCAGTAGTGTGTAATAAAGTAACAGTAGTGTGTAATACAGTAGCAGCAGTGT